>NC_041367.1:26860811-26963976 GCF_900634415.1 Cottoperca gobio | reverse complement strand
CAATCTTTACTATCAGAAGAGCCATTTTACATCTCTTCCACCAAATAATATTTGTCTGGAGCCGCAAAACACATTTAATAAAACAGCTTACAAGTTTTATATATATAGTTACTATATTTATTGCTTTTATGAAATTACAGAATGACAATAAAGGAAACTGTTGAGATCATATTGCTGTGTTTACCTTGAACACAGAACTATGCCGGCCTATTTGAGTTCTCCCCATATTCATCCCCATGGTGGTGGTGTTTATTTATTTGGCTTTTATCATGTTCGGCCTTTTAGCGGTATGAATGATTGCTTTGCTCTTTTTCGTGCATCTCCAGCTCGGTACTTTGCTGTGTTTTTCTTGAAATGTCTTTCGACATTACATTTTTTGTTGTTTGCTAATTTCTCGCCACATATCAAGCATACAGCTAAGCTAGCATCGCTGGCAGTAAAAGCAAATGTATTTGTCCACGCAGAATTAAACTCTTTTTTTCGTTTTATCCATGGTTAGCATACCAAGTTAAGCGGGGGTCAGAAACTCAACATTAGCCACCTGCAGGGAAAGGCGGCGCTCACGTAGACCGACCCCTGGCCTAAGTGATGATTGAGAGGGATTCTTTTTGTAGGAGTCTAAATTTGTGTAGACTTTCGGCATTATCTTTGATCAGGATATGTCCTTTAACTCCCACAAATTACTCGCTACTGCGTTCTTTCATCTACGTAACATTGCAAAAATAAGGCACAATGTGTCTCAAAACGATGCAGAAAAACTAGTCCACGCATTTGTTACTTCAAGGCTGGATTACTGCAACTCATTATTATCAGGTTGCCCCTTGAGACTCTTCAGTTGATCCAGAATGCTGCAGCACGTGTATTGACAAGAACTAGGAAACAAGATCATATTAGGGGAGAGTTGGGTAAGATGAACTAGCGGGTATACTGACCCACCCTTAGTTGCTAGGCAACTGTACACATTTGTGGTCATGTATCCATAAATTCAGGAAGCACTTTTCATTTTTATCTGGCTGTGACGGAGAGAAGCACATTTTTACACAAAAAAATATTTTTTGCATGTCAGCTATAATGATCGTTATGTCAAAGCAAATGCATCCAGAGCTAAAAAAAAAAAAATTATATAGATGATGATAGGTGATTTGCCAACGTATACAACCATGTGAATCATTAGGCTAAAGATTAGCCTGAATGGTTAGACTAGGCAGTTTTTCCCAAAATGGTGGCTATGGGGCAAAGTGAGCCAAATTCTGTGTTCACAATGTACTGAAGCTAAATTATGTCTCTGATGCATTACATTGTATTTCACTGTAGATTTCATAGCTGGTTAGGTCTATCAAAAGTTAAAAAAAATTCAAAAAGCTATCATGCCAAGAATCTACAAGAGGAAAACCAACTGGGGCTCAACACCCCTTGAAGAGATGGAGAGAGCAGCCAGCAATGTCAAGGGTGGAAAATCCATCTGATCAGTGGCAAAAGGCAGAAATATTGACAGGTCAACTCTGTGGAGGTTCATAACAAAGAAGGTCAAGGGAGTAAACACTGTTGGGTTCACAGGAACAGCAGAAGCAAAGAGGGTCTTCACAGAGGAGGTAGAGAAGGATCTTGCAGACCACATCAAAAAGCTAGCTGAGCAGTTCCATGGCCTTACGCCAAAGAAATGCTGTGAGCTGGCATTATAATTGGGAGAAAGAAACAACATCCCTGTCCCTAACAAATGGAAAGAGAAGGGTTTAGCAGGTAGGGTGTGCATTCGACCACCTTTCAAGGAAAGTGATGATAGATAGATAGATAGATACTTTATTCATCCCGAGGGAAATGTAGGCATCCAGTAGATTAAAAGACATTATACATTATATATTTATTAACATTACACACCCACCCCCCCCCCCTCCCTCCATTAAGAACAAATAAAATTTAAAATAAGCGATTTTTACAAATTTACAAATTTGTTTTTTTTTTTACAAATGAGGGATGTTTTCCTCACAGTGATGTGCTGAAAGAGCTACCTCAACCCCAGAAGGTTAGAGGAACTGTGAGGAGAGAGCAACAACTCATATGTCCATGCAACCTTGACAGTGGAAAATTGAATGGTCCTTTTTCATTGTGCAGTGTTCTTAAAAGCTCTAACTGATGCTCTCACAAGCTTAAAACTGTGAAGTGTTTAACAAAATGTATAATTACAAAAGAAACTACTGGAGGAAATAACTTATGTTTTCTTATTTCATTTTATTATAGGCTACAAAAATTGATGCCAGTAGATTTGAACTCCTTCATTTAAATAATTTGGTTACAATTTTTCTTTGCTTCTCAAAACTAGGCTGGCTGTCCTTTTGCTTAATTTAACAGAAATGTTTCAAACAATAGCAAACAATAAAATCTTCTAAAAATTTAACTTTATTTGGAAAGGAAATAAGGCTATTTGGAAGAGGAACATTTCTAAAAATTAAATTACTATTTTAAAAGAGACTATTTAAAAAAAATTATGATCAGGTTTAAATTTAAAAGTCAGATGTTTAATTTACCCCAAGATGGTTCAACTTAGCCTCGGACTTGGCTCATCTTACCCCTGTGCTGGGGCAAGTTGATTGATACAAAGATGCATTATTATAATTGAATCTGATTGTAGACACCCTGAAATATGGGTAGATGTTTTTCATTGAACTCAATATAATTTTCCCTTGCCTTGAGGGCAATTTAAGTAAAAATGTAATCATCTTACCCCACTCCCCCCTACTCCTGACCTACAAATCCATTAATGGCCAGGCTCCAGCTTATTTTAAAGATCTCATAGTACCTTATAACCCAGCTAGAGCATTGTGCTCCCAGAATGCAGGGTTACGTGTAGTTCCTAAAGTCTCTAAAAGTACAATGGAGCCAGAACCTTCAGCTATCAAGCTCCTCTCCTGTGGAACCAGCTTCCAGTTTGTGTTCGGGAGGCAGACACCCTCTCCACATTTAAGAGCAGGCTAAAGACTTTCCTTTTTGATAAAGCTTATAGTTAGGGCTGGCTCAGGCTTGCCTTGGACCAGCCCCTAGTTATGCTGCTTCTTTTAATTCAGCTGCAAGCCTGCCACTTGTAGCCGCTCACAGGGAGAAGCATCAATGCTCTCTATAACTCCAGCTGAGAGGAGGGGTCTCAGCTTTTGAGGAACAGGAACAGCTGTCGGCAAAAATGTCATCTGATGCATCAAATATATGGCACATCATACAGTTGTAAGTGAAGCGGACTGTGGGTTGAGATACCCCACTGAATCCCTTTCCACTATCTTCACATCATTGATGCTTGGTGCTCAAACCTCAAAGTTGATGGACAATGTTTCCCTGATGTCGAATTTGTTATGTGAAAGATGCCGACCAGTGCCCAGATAATTCACCGTTGATTGTGTTTGTTTACATTCCTACTGTTGTAAATTTAAAAAAAATGCACTACTGTATTTGTTCCGTTTGGTTTTATCTTGTTTTTCAATATACAATAAGGGGAAACGCAAAACACAGACTTCAACATAAATCATAGTTAATAAATAAGCTGTTATATTATAGTTTAGATTGTGTAAGTTTTATTCAAATGTATTTTTATATTTGAATGCATTTTTGTTTTTATTTATAATAATTACATTTACAGTGACGCATATCTTAAATGTTTGATAATGTGTTGGCATAAAAAAAGAAGACATTTTATAATATGGAATGATTTAGTGTATAGACAGTGTATAAAACATATATAAATATAAATGACTTCTACATACCCACACAAAAATGCTTAAAATAAAAATCCATATTGTGTACCAGTTGGTGGCAGTAATGTGCAATATGTTGTTTGATGCCAGAGGGAGAAGAAGAAAAATAGACAACAGAGGGCGGTGTTAATAGTATTACCATGGCAACTGTGCTGACGTGTAACGTAAACCCTCCCACAGTTCTACGTCACTCCCCTAGATGAAAATAGCTTGCTGCCAGCCCATGATGGTCAGAAGCCATTGTACTACCAGGCATCGCACTGAAGTCTACAAAAGCAAAGGCTGTAATTACCTGTTTAACAGTTGTTTTTACCCGAGCAGCAACATAGAATTTGAACAGTGAAATAAAGCGTATGGTCGAGAAAGTAAAAGAAAACAAGACGTTTACACAGGCCGAACGACGACTGTATTTGTAAGCAGGGAAGTTACGCTTGGCGGAGGGATTCAACCGACTTTTGTAGACATCGGAAGAGGAAAAGCCGCCGTCTTATTCCTCACATATTGCTAATTTCCTCGAGATATCTTCGTTTTACAGTCCGTGCGTGGCTTTTCTCTTCGGTCTGTGCCCTTATTTAGATGGCAAGCTTCCCAGATTCTGTAAACGAAAATGATATAGGTAAGTAGACATGCTAACGTTACACGTTTTTCTCAACGGTCCGTTGAAACCTGACAAATAAAACCAATTTAGACTAACATTTATTAGTACTGTATAATGTACCAGCTATCTTAAATGGTCTTTCACTGCAGTACACCGGGGTGGGTGGTAGTGAGCATTGTTTACCTATTGTGACAGCTCAGTAGCTACACTGCTATTTAAATCAATTTACGTTGTGTACAATGGTCTTGTGCTTTGCGTGATTTGCAGTCTCGGGCTAGCATTACAGCTAGCTCTCTGTTTAGCTCACTTCATGCCTCTTAAATTGTAACGTTATGCAACTTCTCGGTTACCGAGTGTGCATTGCTTGGTTTAATAAACATTTATAATATATTACGTTACTACAGCTGGTTGTGTTTGTACTGTTGAAGCTTTTTTTTTTTTTTTAAACACGTTATTTGTTGAAAATGGATTTCTTCTCGCTGGTCTCTGCCTGAAACGTATGCTCAGACCCGTCCCTCCCCCATGCCCTCACGTTAGTGAGTGATTTTATGATGTTGCCACACGTAGGCTATGTGCGTGCACACACGTTAACACCATAAGGCTATATAACGGGACAGTTTAGATAGTGGACAGTGTCTTTATAAAATCCACATGCATTTGATTAATTGCTTTTTATATTGTTTCATTATAGAGCATTTTACATATTTCTCTTCTTCAGTTCCCCATCAGCTGTCTTTGTGCCAATGGTTTGTTTAGCACCGTTGGCCAATCAGATACCTGCATCACTGACTAGCCCACTCATGCTTATGAGTGAAGAGGTTACTTTGGGATGATTGCAATTCTGTTGATGAGTGTATCTGACACAACAGTGTTGTTTTTCCAGGTAAGGCAAAGTTCATCGGTGAACTCCTGGTGCCTGTTGCTCCCTTCGACCAGAAGTCTGGGCGGGAGACTTGGACAGTAGCCTTTGCACCCAATGGTTCCTACTTTGCCTGGTCTCAGGGGCATCGCATAGTCAGGCTCATTCCCTGGGCAAAATGTCTGAAGTACTTGTAAGTATAATTTTAAACTGCAATTCACTTAGTTACTACCATTACTTTCATGTAGTAACCATGATTAATAAAACATTAACCTACATATTTAGGATTTTTTTACCATCCCTTCAATTATAAAGTGTGTAGGAATCCTCTTTAGGTTGTGACCGTTTTAGGGTTTTAGTATTTTATAGTACTTATTTTATGGGACTGTAAAGATGGCAGCTAATGTCATTGGCACCAGGACATTAACAACACCTGCTGCAAAAAATATTCATAACATCATTAAGGACATTAGCCATCCTGCTTTTGGACTTTTCTCAAACTCAAGTACACTTATCTGCAATTAGGTAAATCACTGCAATTTAGTATTCTATCAATTTCCCCTGAGATTAACAAGAAGCTGAACTTTGGTGTCATTAGTAATATGCAACTTGTTGACCTGTTGTAGTGGGCAGCCACAAATTATTTTCCCACACTTTGGTCTAGCATACTTTAAGGTTTGCATATTTTACAGTTTGTCTGGATAGGAAAATATTTGGAAAGTTTGGGAGAAGCACAACACATTAGCAGCTGGAGAATGTTTCTACTGTGCTGTTTTTACTTAGTGGTCAGAATGGTCAACTCATTAGTTACACTGTATGAAATCAAGGCATGATACAATGTGCTCACTTAATGATTAAGTCACAAAGAGACTAGCAGTTTACTGGTCCTCAGTTTCCCTCCCTGTCCAACACAGAAAGCAGAATGTACACAAAGAGTTGCTCCTCAGTGCCAGGACATGTGGATTGTATTATCAGCTCCCTTTCTGCTTAACAGGCTCTTTTTCCACTCAATAGGGCATTTTGACTATCAGAGCCACACTATCTATAGAACAAGTGCAAAACATAATTTCAATGTGCCTGGGTCGGTCTGCTTTATACATCAAGCCAAGCCTGACTGTGATGACTTTTTGTTTTCACTACAGCCTCGCAGCAGTGGATAGCCTCACAATGTGTGTCTGTCTGAGACTAGATGGAAAGCTCCGTTTCTGTTTTTATCTCTCAATACTTTAGTGGATTCTACCTGAATCTCTGTGATTTGTTTATTTTCACTCCTGTGTTCCTGTTTGTACTTTCACATATCATATATGCCCTCTTCCACTGATTGCTTTCAGCCATGTTAAAGGGACAGTTCACCCCAAAATCTAAAATACATATTTTCCTTCTTACTTGTAGTACTATTTATCAATCTAGATAGTTTTGGCGTGAGTTGCCGATTTGTTGGAGATATTGGCCGTAGAAAAGCCTTCGCTTGAATACAATGAAACTAGATGGTGCTTTGCTTATGGTGGTCAAAGTGCCAAAAAAATACATTTGAAAAAATCGACAGCAATGTCTTTTTCTAGAAATAATAACCCAGTTACTCAACATAATTCACAGACCTTGTTGTGATCAGTTTTATGTAGGAACTATTTTTTTCTACCGTATCACTGTGCAGAAGGATGCCTGCATCTACTCATTGACTAGAAGTTATAGAAATGTAATTCAGTGCAGGGGGAAACACTTGTACAGTGTCGGTGTGGCTCAACAGCTCACCTGGGCTGTCTCTTGTTGACCTCTTTAAAAAAAAAAAAAAAAAAAAAAAAATATATATATATATATATATATATATATATATATATATATATATATATATATATATATATATATATATATATATATATATATATATATATATATATATATATATATATATATATATATATATATATATATATATATCTATATATCTCTCTCCCTCTCTCTATCCTTTTCCATTCTCTGTTGCTGTAGTTCAACCGGGCATGGCGGAGAGGCCACCAATGCCTTGAGCCCCCGCCGCTTGTCCCGTCAGAACAGCGACGGAGGCCAGGTAATCCCGACGGCCGACGAGCCCCGAGAACATACCATCGACTGCGGTGACATTGTCTGGGGCTTGGCCTTCGGCTCATCCGTTCCAGAGAAGCAGAGCCGCTGTGTTAACATCGAGTGGCACCGCTTCAAGTTTGGTCAGGACCAGCTGCTACTGGCAACAGGCCTCAACAACGGTCGCATCAAGATCTGGGATGTATACACTGGTGAGACCACATTTTTGTTATTTAGAACTAGTTTTGTTCTTCAGCTTCATAGGTTGGTAATCAGATGAGGAAATAAATTAGTGAATTAGATTTGGAAAAAGATCTAATGCGCACGACCCGTTTAAAGATGGAAATACAACTACACTTCTTGTCTTCTTTACAGTCATGTATCTACACTGCATACTGCTCCATTGCATTTCCTATTTTCAAAGTGATTGTATGCTATGAACTAACCGTGATATGAAAGGTTTTGTCAGAACAAACTAAGTTAAAACATTATATCAAGTCTACAAGGCCAAAGGGGGATACATACTCCAAAGGGTGTCTTGTTTGGACAGTCTGAAAGTAGTTAAAAGCTTGTTTCCAAAGTTAACAAACGTCTGCATCCTCAACTTTTTGTTGTTTTCTAAAACCAAAAGTCCTGCCCCCTTTCTATAGTGATTTTATAGCCCACATTCTTCACATTCCTACTTTCTCCAAGAATGTCCCCAAAAACAGTTCTACCTTTTTTGAAAACAAAATGGATAATTCTTTTTAAAAAGGTGTGGATTACAGAGACAATTAAAGGCAATTCAGCACTACTCAAATAGCGGTATTCTGAGTAAAAAGTTTTAGTTGTGTCATCTCTACACTAAGACTGTCACTCTTTCTTTTAAATTTGAACTTCAGTTTGAATGTGGGTAAATGTTTCTATGGCCTGCAGGTCTGCATTGGAACAGGAATGGAGTTCTTGCTGTGCCTGTAAACATTCTATAGATAGATAGATAGATAGATGAGTTTTTCATTAATCCTATGTTTGATTTGATTGCTTGTTGCAGGAAAACTCTTGCTGAATCTGATGGATCACACTGATGTCGTGCGAGACTTGACCTTTGCTCCTGATGGCAGTCTCATGCTGGTCTCTGCATCCAGAGATAAGACCCTCCGTGTGTGGGACCTCAAAGACGATGGTATGATTCTCTTCTTTCTTTCACTTCACAGGGGAAGTAGAACTGTGTGACCGCTTGTTTCTTCAACTCGGAGCACGCTGTTGACAGGGAATACCACCCATCCTATGTTTTCTTATTGTCAACAAATCCTATGAAAGACCAAAATAAACCAATAATTAAATCTTACTAAGTATTGGGTAATGGGTATAAATCTGCAGCTGAAAACGGTCCCCAACAAATGCACCATGTCCTCTATATGTTAAAAATGACAGTAACCAGCTGTTTTCGGAAATTCCTTTTTTAAACATGAAACTATATAAAGTTTAGAGAGACTAACACATTGTTGGTTTGGGTCTTTTCATGGAAATTGTTAGCAAAAGGGAAAATAGCTAATTAGTTCAGCCTTATCCTTTGTAGTACAGACCACAAGAAGGGTACATTGCTCACATTTATTGTTGGAAATGTAATAAATCAAAAATAACTGACTCATTATGTGGCCATCCTGATAGTTACATAATTTAAATACACAACACATAGTGCCTGTGTCACTGGCTCCATTCCGGCCCGGGAACTTTGTTCATCTCCTGCCTCCCCTCTCTCGCCCATGTTTTCTGTCTGCCTCTACTCTGTACCCTCTGGTGTCAAATAATGGTAAACACGCCTAAAGAAAATCCTAAATAAAGGATGGCTCATAATGTGTGGTGACAGCTGCCTGAGATAATGTTGTTTGTGTCTTGTAGGTAACATGGTGAAGGTTCTGCGGGGGCATCAGAACTGGGTGTACTGCAGCGCCTTCTCCCCTGACTCCTCCATCCTGTGCTCAGTTGGCGCCGGCAAAGCAGTATGTATACAAGTTCCTTTTTACTTATTTTGATAGGATGGCTAGATAATCTTTGTTCAATTGCTTGTGACCAGTTATGCTCAATCAACTTACAAATGAAAACACTTCCCATCTGCCCTGCCCATCCTCTTCTACCTTAGAACACACTGTGCTCGGTGTCATGAGAAGTTGTGCCAACTGCATCTAGATTCTGTTTTATTTTGTTTGCAATGAAAAAAAACTTGCTTTTGGTGTTCTAAAGTGTGCATGCAGAGCAGACCACTGTTTCACTAGCTAAAGTAAACTTGGTTCATCATATAGTTCAGATACGTCCGAGAAGTATTTATGCTGAAATGGGGCAGACCAAATGAAATCTTTAAATCATTACAGACGGGGAATCTTAAAAAAATACTGTTTTAGCAGTTTTGGAAACAATTCTGACCTGATTGTAAAGCTTGCATATGATTTAAGGTGAGATAAGAAAAATATTTCCTTTTGATTGCATGTTAAATTTACTTTCCGTGTTTCTGCAGACATTTCTGGATATTGATTCCATAGACTAGCCACCAATAGTTCGCCTTATCTACAATGTTGCAGCTCTAGATCTATCTGAACATGGTTGTAATGGTAGACATGGTGGTAGAGTTTTAGCTTGTGTGTGTCCCTACAGTATGTGTCTTGCTCTCCCTGTCACAGGTGGTGGCAGAGCTCAGTGTGTGATTGGTTTTGAAGGGAGCGCCGCGCTGACATTTTGAGCAGCCGGTGTAAACCGGGGATGCACAGTGCGCAATGCCCAAAGGCCAGGGGCACTACTCTGTACGTAGGTGCTGCTCCGTGTCTGTCTACCTCTGCTGTTGCAGTTCCTCTATTTATTTTAATTTCAGTTTAAAGTCAGTTATTAAATACTCCGTCTATGCCCCTCCACCCCCACCTAACCTCTCCTTCCCCATCCTAAATAGCTCCACTGTCTGCACACACTAGCTTCTCTTTTGTTACTAGGATTTCTGTTACCATCAGTGTAAATGTTTCCCTAGTAGCATAGAGTGTAGTATTGTAGTGCTGCTAATGGCAAGTCATAGAAAACAATGCACAACAGTTTAACCAGCCCCCCCCCCCTTCTACTGTCGGTGTTAGCCAGCGGCTTCCAATGCTTTGCAAATGTTACACCAACCCCTTTTTCCTAATGGAGTTATTGTGCAGGTTTCAGATGAGTTTAGCTTTCAAATAGAAGTATTAGTTGTGCGTCTACATATTACTTGTATCCTTCAAATATAAGCTATCTTAGAACTTGTACAAGAACAAACCTGTTATTGAGAAAAATAGTCGACAAATTGGCCAGTTGTGTGGTAACCTTTCTATCTGCAGTTCTTCTGTGGCTTTTTCTGCTTTCATAAAAAGCATTTGAGTATTTATGATGTTGGCAGCAATAGTGGAATGGCAATAAATGATATATTACTGTGTTGAATCTGCATTTCTCCATCAGCACACTTGTGATGAAAGACAAGCTTAGAAATCCAACAGAGAATCTAGCTAGTAGAGAGAAGAGGAAACCAGCTCAACAAATGTTACCATTAGTCTGCATGTGACTGAGTTTGATGTACATTATTAACTGCATTTGCACACAAGCAGTGTTTGCAACACTTTAAAACATTTAGATTTTTTAACAATCAGTGACATGGTGCATAAATTGTATAACTGGAGTAGAGATATTAATACTAAAAATGTTGACCATCACTAACTAAAAGCAATAGGCTTCTACAGATGAATATTTCTACGTGTGTGT
The DNA here is from genome assembly GCF_900634415.1 of Cottoperca gobio. Taxonomy (NCBI): domain Eukaryota; kingdom Metazoa; phylum Chordata; class Actinopteri; order Perciformes; family Bovichtidae; genus Cottoperca; species Cottoperca gobio. The sequence continues at coordinate 26,952,974 of NC_041367.1, read as the reverse complement.
GTGTGTGTGTGTGTGTGTGTGTGTGTGTGTGTATGCATATGCATATGTGTATTTTGCCAGAGGTATCAACCCTTTGGCCATAAAATATTCTTTTCTCTTGCAGTATCTGTCTCTCTTCGTAGGCTTCTGCCGGAGGTGCGAGCCTATTGTAAACACAGTGAACTAAAACTCTGAAAGTGGAAACCAGTGGAGTAACTTTATGTTACCTTAAGTTACTACTTGTTTTATTTTCTCTTTTTTTTTTTTTTTTTTGAAGTCATAGATGTATTTATTTAGAATGTTTAATAATGTATTTAAAGATGTATACATTTAACTGATGATGACATTGTAGTTTAAAGCTATTATATAAAGATGTTAATTATAATTGTGTAGGTATAGTGTTGCATTTTGACATAGCCTTGCTGCTTGTGCAGCATGTGCTCTTTTGTTTGTTGGGCCTGGTTAAAGGTTACAAAGCATAACAATGACACTGAGCATAACTTGAGTATAACTCTGTTTAATTCTGGTTTGAATTCCTGTTGCTTAATTACATTTTTAATATATGTGTATATAGTGTAAAATAGCACATTTATACTCTGTACAAATCATTTCATTGGCTATAACAATCCTCTCTTCACATTGCAGGTGTTCCTATGGAACATGGATACATACACCTTGATCCAGAAGCTGGAGGGGCACCACAATGATGTGGTGTCTTGTGAGTTTTCACCAGATGGGGCGCTGTTGGCCACCGCCTCTTATGACACCCGGGTCATCGTATGGGACCACCACAAGGCCACCGTCCTGTTGGAACTAGGGTAAGAGAATAACACGTAATATGGAGAGGTTTTGCTGCACTGCAATACTTTATTATTCATTACCGCACAGGGTTAGGGTGTATTCCCAATATTTCCACTTGCCAATGATTAAAATAAGTAAAAAACTATTGTATGTAATAATCTTAACTTAGTGTGTGTGTGTGTGTGTGTGTGTGTGTGTGTGTGTGTGTGTGTGTGTGTGTGTGTGTGTGTGTGTGTGTGTGTGTGTGTGTGTGTGTGTGTGTGTGTGTGTGTGTGTGTGTGTGTGTGTGTGTGTGTGTGTGTGTGTGTGTGTGTGGACCCTGAGATGCGGTTGAAAGCCCTGGAAAAACTTGAACCTTGAGTTAACCTTTTATGCTCGATTGTTTATTTTTATACATATTTTGAGCTAGTTTGCTCTTTTGAAGTAAGCCTGTGCAATGTTACAAAGTCATTTTGCTGTGGTACTGACATGCTTTCATCTTTCTCCAGCCATCTCTTCCCTCCGCCATCACCCATTTTTGCTGGAGGAGCAAATGACCGCTGGGTTCGCTCTGTGAGCTTCTGCCCTGACGGTCGCCACATTGCCAGCATTACTGATGACAGGTACGACACTGAAGTTATATTCCTTAGGTGGCTGTAATTAATTTCATAACTTGACTCTTTTTATTAACGTGTATCTCGGTGTCCACTTTTGTGTTTTTACTCGGTTTGATAGTCTCTGGGTTGGGTTTTCATTGCTTTCTTACTTTCTTTTAGAAACAACTAAAACATTTGTTAACATGTTGCCTTTAGTATAAACCATGAAAAAACATTCTCATATAAAAACAAATGTATTTATTTTTACTGTTCTGGGATATTGTGTGTCTCATGGTGTCTGTTGTTTCAGCAGTAGATACACAAGTGTTAACACATGTTATAAGTCCTGAACAAGGGGTGATTACAGTATGAGCCTTGACAAACCCATATGCTCAGCTGTTTGCCTCTTGAGTGGATGTTAGTACACTAAAGCATTTCTCTGATGCTTATGTGTGCTGATATGTAAACAGCATAGTGCAGCGCAAAAGCTTCAATGTTTGCTGCTGTTTGTTTTTAAATTTTGCAGGGAGTCATGAGTCTTAATGGGACTAGAGAGAAAAGAGCTACTGTATGCTGGTGTGTTTGGATGGGTCACATGACTGTCACAAGGTAGCTATTAATCACTCTGATCGCTGCCTGGCCGAGTGCCACAGTGTTGGCAGAAAATATGTTGAGAAGAGAGGCAGGAGGAACCAATAAACTAATTGAGCTCTCCCAAAAAAATTAAGTATTTCAGTGATAACACATATATGTCCATAATAATTTTTATTGTAGGTACAAGTAATGAACTGCTGCAAATGAATAGAAAGAATGCTCCATCGAACGATTTGTTGACTACTGATTGCTAAGAAATGTGTGAAGCCGAGAGTCTTAGAAAATTAATCTTGTAATGTTTACAATCTAATTTATAATCTCACAATGTCAATAAATGTGCTGATCACCTTCATGCTGTGCAAGGAATAATCCCTTTTGATTTAAATGACCCTGCGGCAAATTCTCTTTGACCACCTCCCGGGGGGAAAATCCATTTTTGTTCAAACCGCTGCCATAACTATGAAGTTGTGTTGGGACAGAAAGTGAAGCAAATGTTCACCTCACGTCCTACGTGTTAATTTGACCTCTGGACCATTACAGTCTGTGTTTATCCGCCCCAAACAGACGAGACAAACTAGTCTCCTCTTTTCCTCTAATCTCTGTATTTTTGTCTATTTGTTTATGAACAGGATTCCTTGTGTGATGGTTATGTCTATGGCTTGTGTTTTGTACTTTTGTTAAAGATGTATTCAGGAGTCTGATTTTAAATACTACATTTCTAAAAAACATGAGAAGGCTATAGTGGAGTTCCAGGACAGGCGAGGGTGCATATATGCTATATTTGTTAGTTTTGAGCAGTGAAGTGCCAATCTGGCAGCTCTGTTTTAATCTGGTTTATGTTTATTTTTTTGCTGCCGCTGACGATATGACTGGACAGCATTGCAGGTGACAAAAGACCAAGGATACTTGACAGATAATAGAGGATGTTAAATAAGTGAAACCCGTAACTTTAGCACTCATTTGGTGATGATCAGTGTGTCTTCAAATCGTGGTGCGCCTCGCATTTGCAACCTGCAAAAAACGCTCCATCTGATTGGGCCAAAACAGACCTTTTTATTTTTTCATGGCGATCGACCTTTGGGGCACCCCTGCTCCACAAGTAGAGGAGTGCAAACTGTTCTGTTGGTCAAACACTGACACGAAGTTGGTTTGATGATCACCAGCTGGATACTTAATGTTGTCTATTTTAACAGTACAAATAAAAAGGCAGTCCAGTTTCTGCATGCAGTTTTGTGACAGCAGTGTCCTTTTTGTTTTTTCTGCTCAGGCTGGTTCGTTTTTGGAGCATAGAGGAAAGGGCTCCTCAGGCCATCGCTTCTCTCTCTAATGGCCTCTGCTGTGCCTTCTCCGCTGAAGGAAGTGTCCTTGCTGCTGGGTAAGGCGCTAGCACATGTACAGTCACACCACACTGAACACACAGATCATGTTCTATTATCATCTCCGTCACAATATTTGACTTCTGCCTTATGATAAAGGAGCCAAGGAAACCAGTTCTCTCTTTATCTCAGCTTGCTGTCACCATGGGCAGGCTGGATGCATTCTTAGCTCTTTTTAGATGTGATATGAACGTTTCCACTGAACTCACTGTGTGGTTATGATGCATCAGTACAGTGATGTAAATGAACAGTCATTCCTATTTCTTCTTCTAGGACTCGTGATGGTAGTGTGCACTTCTGGGAGTCTCCTCGGAGCATTGCCAGTCTGCAGCACATGTGTAGGATGTCTCTCCGTCGGGTGACGACCACCCAGCAGGTGGAGGCCCTAGCCATTCCTACACCGCTCCGCGACTACCTGACCTACAAAGTCATCTAATGCCCACGACCACCACAGCAGCAGCTGACTCAACTGCACCTGTCACAGCAGCATCATGCAGGACAACCAATTAATTATTTTCTGACAAAACTGCCATCAAACCTTGTTGAACATATAAAAGCAATCACGAAAGGCAGAACGAGTTACATGTTACTGAAACCTCAGAGCCACAGCTTGGTCTCAAACCCCCCAACATCCACTCAAAGAAAGATATTGTTTTGTTTTGTAAAAAAATATTTTTGTAAGTACTTTAGCAACCAACCTGTAAGGTCAAGTGTTTTGGGGGCCTCCTGTCCCCTCTATCATATCAGTGTGGTAAGTGGCCAGCTCCTCTTCCAGCTGCCTCCAGCTCTCAACAGGTTCCGTAAACCCATCATTTTTTCTTCCAACTTGAAATGTGTGCTTTTGTTTGTAAGTAGGTGAACTAAAGGGAAGAGACGCAGGATTTTGAAGGCAAATACTAGATCTGTGAACTACTGATATTATAGACAACTAGTAGCTTTAGATTATTGCCATGGCATAAAAGAAAAACAAAGTCAAGCACTTATTGTTCTCTCTTAGGTTTGACACACAACATTTGCCAGATGTGCTGCTCAGCCGTTATATGATCCAATACAGTATGTAACGTTTCATTTAATTTCTGCTCTTTGGTCACACCAGAAACCGGCAAAGTGAGGATTCTGAATTATAAGCAGCACCAGAAGCTAGCTACCAAGCTAGTTACTTCACTGGCCAGTGAGCCAGAAGGATGACTCGGATATTAGATCATTGCAATTCTATTGTTATTGACAAATATTTATGACAAGAAATTGAGGTACAGAAATGCCAAAGCTATATTTTAAACCGTATCTTGCTCAGTACACCTCGTGGTCCCAATTTATGAAAAACTAATTTAAGTGAACTGATGTATCATTATTGGGTTTTTAAACTTTTAAATATCAGTATCTGTATTGGCCTCAAAAATCCTGCATCGGTCAGGGGTACACACTGTCTATTTGATTGGTTTACCAGAGAACACGAAGTATGTCTTCATTCATTTGGATTACCGTATAATTGTGCTTTCAGAAATCTACACTTTCTAGACTGTCGACCAACTACAAATACCAGTTTGATAGTTGGTGGTGGTAATGCACAAAGAAACATGAACCAACAAAGCAGGAACAAGGATGTAAACAAGGTCGGCACCAAACCGTCTACAATCGCGCTAGCAAAGGGTACCTTTTTTTATTTCATTTATTTAAAAGCGTGCTACAAAACTACACTAACTGGCTGTCAACAAAATGTCTGTAAATTGCAAACCAACAATTGGTCCAATTACATGCAGGTGTAAAAAATAAATAAATGTTTTACCGGACTGGCAACATAAATAGCAACAGTATGCTTGAATTTTCTTAAGTTTGCATGCCCTGTTCTCTGTGTGTGTGTGTGTGTGTGTGACAGTAATGTAAAAAATGTATGAGATTCTATGTCTATTAACAAGTTTAAGCTTTTTTTTCCCACTTGTCATTTTTATCCAGTTCTTCTGTTGAACTTTTGTATTTTGATCTTTTTGTTCTTCTTTTTAAATGTGAAAATGTCTACAAATAATTACACATCTTACTGCTAGAGCCCAGAGAGAAAAGGTGTATTACATTTCTTTACAGGTCAGATTACACTATGAAAGTGTTACTGTGCCCTGTCACTACTTTTTGCAGTATGTAGAAATTTCAATAAGCAATTCCAGGAACCCTGAACTTAATCAAACGCACCCAACCAATCAGTGGCCAGCCTCGGTTATCTGGTGTTAAAGACCTTCATGTTCACTCTTGATAGAAATGTATGCACATGATAATCCACGATGATCCTTTAAGATGCAGCATTCTTAGAATCTTGTGTTTCTTGATTGTCATTTTCAGTTTGTGCCAGTGCTATGCGATGTGAAGAACGTGAGCCTTTAGTATTGTCACGTTTGTGTTTGTGTAGGAAGGTGGGTGGGTGCAGAACAGCTGTCAATCATTCTTTGCAATAAGTTATTTGACAGTCAGTGCTACTGCCAAAGGTTTTCCTTTTCAGTAAGTTTATGAGTTGTCTGAGTAGTTTCCTGCTGAGATCTCATGAATGGGCTGCAGTGCTTAATGGGGGTTTTACATTACATGAATTTTGTAAACCTGTAACTATGGTGATTAGAAAAACGGTGAGAGAGATGCAGTAAATATATCAAATATATATGAATGTATAAAGTTCCTTTTCTTGTAATTATTTTTTTGTGTTTGTAGTTTCAATAAAAGCTTTTTCACTAAATTTTGGTTATTAATTTGAGAGACTGCAATGAGCATTCAGACAACACTATGTATGTATTCTTTTTCACTTATTCTTCAATGTTCCAATGCTTTGATTAATTCCTGGTCCTATCCAGGCCACATGCATTAACCTGCATGAAATAATATCCAAAAGAGCCTTAAAGACCTGGGAAAACCTGATTTCAAGTATTCAGTATTTCTCCATAACGGTAAATATTTGGAATTAATATGCATCAATCAAAGTTAAAGTTTGAGGGGAACAAAGAGTTTAATCAAATTTGCTTGGCTGTGGCCTGAAACAAGTAAAAAACCACAAAACTGTCATCACATTTTAATTTAAATATCTCTGCTTTGTTTGGTTCTCATTTTTCCAAATGAGCCTGACCAGTAGACCAGTAGAAGAGCACAGACTGGTTTTCAGGGCCTTAGACACAGGAAGGGGAAGCCATCCGACTTTAGAAGGAGTCCTTCCGGGTTATGTTATCCAGGAGGACTCCGGAAACAGTTGCAGGGTACCGAAGGACTAGAAGGGCGGCAGCCTCTGCCGTGTCAGAGGCAAAGCAGCGGGTGTGGGAGAAGTTCGGAGAAGCTATGGAGAAGGACTTTCGGTCGGCACCAAGGTGCTTCTGGAAAACCATCCGGCACCTCAGGAGGGGGAAGCAAGGAACCATCCAAGCTGTGTACAGCAAGGGTGGGACCCTGCTGACTTCAACTGAGAAGGTTATCGGCCGGTGGAAGGAGCACTTTGAGGAACTCCTGAATCCAACTAACACGCCCTCTATGGTAGAGGCAGAGCTGGAAGCTGATGGGGGATCATCGTCAATTTCCCTGATGGAAGTCACTGAGGTAGTCAAACAACTCCACAGTGGCAAAGCCGCAGGGGTTGATGAGATCCGTCCAGAAATGCTGAAGGCTTTGAGTGTTGAGGGGCTGTCTTGGTTGACACGCCTCGTCAACATTGCGTGGAAGTCTGGGACAGTGCCTAGGGGTTGGCAGACCGGGGTGGTGGTTCCCCTATTCAAAAAGGGGGACCAGAGAGTGTGTACCAACTACAGGGTTATCACACTTCTCAGCCTCCCTGGTAAAGTCTACTCCAAGGTACTGGAAAGGAGGGTTCGGCCGGTAGTCGAACCTCTGATTGAAGAGGAACAATGCGGATTCCGTCCTGGTCGTGGAACAACGGACCAACTCTTCACTCTCGCAAGGATCCTGGAGGGGGCCTGGGAGTACGCCCATCCAGTCTACATGTGTTTTGTGGATCTGGAGAAGGCGTATGACCGGGTCCCCTGGGTGATACTGTGGGATGTTCTACGGGAGTATGGGGTGAGGGGGTCACTTTTGAGGGCCATCCAATCCCTGTACGCCCAAAGCGAGAGTTGTGTCCGGATACTCGGCAGTAAGTCGGACTCGTTTCCAGTGAATGTTGGCCTCCGCCAGGGCTGCGCTTTATCACCAATCCTGTTCGTGATTTTCATGGATAGGATATCAAGGCGTAGTCGTGGAGGAGAGGGGTTGCAGTTCGGTGACCTTAGGATCTCATCACTGCTCTTTGCAGATGATGTGGTCCTTATGGCATCATCGGTCTGTGACCTTCAACAGTCACTGGATCGGTTCGCAGCCGAGTGTGAAGTGGTTGGGATGAGGATCAGCACCTCAAAATCTGAGGCCATGGCTCTCAGCAGGAAACCGGTGGATTGGTAGGGAATTAGCCATTACCCCAAGTGAAGGAGTTCAAGTACCTCGGGGTCTTGTTCACGAGTGAGGGCACGATGGAGCAAGAGAGAATCAGAGCAGCGGGGGCGGTATTACAGTCACTTTACCGTACCGTTGTGACGAAAAGAGAGATAAGCCAGAAGGCAAAGCTCTCAATATACCGGTCGATCTTCGTTCCTACCCTCACCTATGGTCATGAAGGCTTGGTCATGACCGAAAGAACGAGATCACGGGTACAAGCGGCCGAAATGGGTTTTCTCAGACAGGTGGCTGGCGTCTCCCTTAGAGATAGGGTGAGAAGCTCAGCCATACGTGAGAGACTAGGAGTAGAGCCGCTGCTCCTTTACGTTGAAAGGAGCCAGTTGAGGTGGATCGGGCATCTAGTAAGGATGCCACCTGGGCGCCTCCCTAGGGAGGTGTTCCAAGCACGTCCAGCTGGGAGGAGACCCCGGGGAAGACCCAGGACTCGGTGGAGAGATTATATCTCCTCACTGGCCTGGGAATGCCTCAGGATCCCCCAGTCGGAGCTGGAGGATGTGGCCCGGAGAAGGGAAGATTGGGGTTCCTTACTGGAGCTGCTGGCCCCGTGACCTGATCCCGGATAAGCGGTAGACGATGGATGGATGGATGGATTGTAGATACTGGAAATGGGATTGTGCAGGATGGCTGTATTTGTTCTGTGGTTGGCCAAGGTCAGGAGCAAGCCGTTATTGAACAGTTATTGTCCCGGGATCACGACTCCTCTCTTTTGTACATCCATACTGTACTCCAGCTCCTTGTGGCTGAAAGTGTGTGGAGATATGAACCACATGACTGATGCTGTGGGGGAGTTTACATTATTATCCTCCGCTGTCAAATACCTTGTCTGTCAGTGAGGCTATGGTGCATTGAGGTTCAGGAGAACCTTGAGAAGTATTTGATGATTATAAAATGCTTTGAAGTGTGTGTGTGTGTGTGTGTGTGTGTGTGTGTGTGTGTGTGTGTGTACTTGAAGTTCTGGGTCTAAACAGAGGAGAATACGTGGCAAACAATTAGTTTTCCTTACAAAACACTGAGCAATAAATGGAAATGTTTAGTACAAATGCTTCCCTGTGTCTTATTATATAATACTTTGGTGTGCTTTGTTACACTATGACCCATGATAAAAAATATTAATGCTTTGTCGACGGGCCTTCCAACATTAACAAACAGGAGTAATGATGAAGATGTGAAATCATGCTGCGGTAATACTACAACACTCACACTTTAATTAATAATGGAAGTGGAGTGTCCACCTTTACAGCCCTGTAAAGGCACGGGCTAACCCCGTGAACAATCCTCCCCACAGCTGAATGGAAATCTACTAGCATCTAAAACCCCCCCCACACACACACACACACACACACACACACACACACACACACACACACACACTCAGCTCTGCGCTCAGTGTGCACATGAGCGGTGATTGGGTTTATTATTGACTGGACATTCGGGGGGGGGCACATACTGAAGCAGAGTGACATCAGAGAGCTCAGCTCCTGCCGGGTACACTGAGCAAACATCTGACAGGTAAAGCTTTACAGGCTGCTAGCACAAAAAGCTCCTTGACATGTTAAACGGGCAGTTTGTTAACAAGTTGTGGTTTCCTTAGCTCAAGAGCCTTTCAAAACTCAACATCAACACCTGGACTCAACAGTTCACTGGAACTCATTTACAGCTGAGACTCTTTCAGATGCACACTCACAACAGCATCAAACCATCAATAATGAATCTTTCTTTGTTCAGGTTTGTGCTGACAAGCTGATAAGATAGTACAAATAAAGTTAACAATAACACAATTTGAGACTAATGCAAATAAAAAATGATGGAAACATAATAATGAAACAAACGAAATGTTAAAATAGATCAAAATGATAAAATAGCTAAAAGACAAAAACACATATTCTAGATAAGAGGGAGTAGAACATTTTGACATGAATAACGGATTCTAATGAAAAGCTAGGCTAAAGAGGTTTAAGGAAGTTGCAGCACTTTGGGCGGCTCTTAGACTTTTATAAAAGTCAAAACAATAAAACACTTGTTTCAGCTGACAGAACTATCAAATCTATGTTTGCAATCAAACATAATGAAATTCAGTGTAATTTTTAATATTAATCATTTAAATGAATTAATAGTTTTTATTATCAACAGAAGAAAAAAAAATGTGGGTGGGGGGGGGGGGGATATCAGAAATCCTCCCTCTCCTGTCAGTCGGTCTGTGTGGAGAACTAATGGCATTCTGACACATGAGTGCTAACAGAGGGGGAAACCATGTTGAAAGTTCCTCCTTTTTTTTCCTTTTTGATTTTCTGAAAGGAGGGCACGGTTTGCAGAGCAGTGTTTAAGCTGACACAAAATGTTTTATTTAATTTCAGTTGGACTTTAAAGATCAACAGTTGATTAGAAATCTTCACAGTGCATGTTTAGCCTAAATTATAATTAGTAAAGAAATAAATATGTTTGATGGGTCAGTCACTCTGCTTTAAGAAAACAGCATCACATTTACAGTTTAGTGTTTTTCTACTTTGTTTAGAGTAGGTGCCATGAGTGACATAATCCCATTTAACTTGTAATATGTCTTTGTGAGGTCTGTGTCATCATCATGTGACTTCATGAGGATCTGAGTGAAAGAGGAATTTCAACAAACACAGGAAGTGAGTCATTGCTGTGTTATGAGCTCTCAAGGACCAGAGGGTGGAGCAGGCAGCAGGGCTTCAATTATTCATGTCCTGTTAATTACAGTTATGTTGTTCACTCTTGTCCCTTTAATTCTTTTTCCTAACACTTTATAATCCCACAACCAGAATGATGCATGACACAAGGCCGACCGTTAATATTCCCCCAGATGAGTGGGGAGCTGCTGTGGAGGAGAAATGTGTGACGTGTCAGACTGCACACAGAAGACGGGGGCTCCCTCCTCACATCTGCTCACAGTCAGAAAACACACAACTGAAATCCAAAGGAAACGTGTAGTGCAGGGGTCGGGAACCTTTTTGGCTGGGAGAGCCATAAAAGCCAAATATTTTTTTTATGTATTTCCTTGAGAGCCATATATTTAATACATTTGAATGCAACTTTATGCGTGCATTTTTTAATATAACACATCTCCGAGTACCAATAGAGGTATCAGTGTTTCATTGAACAGGAGCTCTTTTATTAAATAAACTAAACGCTTACGTTATTTATCTCATTTATGTGCACGTTTCATTGTTTACTGCACAGGTGTCAAACTCAAGGCAATTATATCCGGCCCGCGAGAAAATATCATATGTCTGTCATAACTGGCCCGCCGGTTTGGGTAATTACATCAATGCATGGCACAACCACGGGAAAAGACATTTGAGGAAGAACTAAATGTGTGAATGAAATGAAAGTTTTTGGAAAGCAAAGGGAAAGACACCACAGATCTCTGGGACGATGTGAGCTGGACTGTTAGTGCGACATAACGAAGCATCTCACTGTTAAACCTGCAGCTTCAGGGCCGTGTGATCACAGACATGTATGATGCCGAGCTGCCTGTGGGAGACTCTGATGCAGAAGTAAACTTTGGTCACTACAGGTTTCCAAACACTGACAAACATCTCCACCACTGTGTTCCCGACAAATCAAATCAAATCAAATTTATTTGTATAGCCCAATATCACAAATTATACATTTGTCTCAGTGTGCTTTACAGACTGTACAGGTTACGACACCCTCTGTCCTTAGACCCTCGCATCGCACAAGGAAAAACTTCCTAAAAGAAACCCCAAAATTAAAGGGGGAAAAATGGAAGAAACCTCAGGGAGAGCAACTGAGGAGGGATCCCTCTCCCAGGATGGACAGATGTGCAATAGATGTCGTGTGTACAGGATAAACAACATAGTACAAATACAACATTTGGCAGAAATTATGTTGTGTTGGAAAAAAAAAAAATAGAAAGTATGGATGAATCCAGGAAAATGTCAATAAGGCTTCTCGGTGTCCAGCAGGACCAGGGCAGCAGGCGCTATCACGATTCATGATCCTGACGTAAACTTTATCAGTGGCAACCTGCCACATGAGAGACAGACACTGATACCCCGGATGGTGAGTTAATAACATACATTTACATAAATGCATACAGATAGAGAGGGAGAAGAAGAGAGGGAGGGGAGGAAGAGAGCAGGGAGGTGTCCCCCGGCAGTCTAAGCCTATAGCAGCATAACTAGGGGCTGATCCAGGGCAAACCTGAGCCAGCCCTAACTATAAGCTTTATCAAAAAGGAAAGTCTTTAGCCTACTCTTAAATGTGGAGAGGGTGTCTGCCTCCCGAACACAAACTGGAAGCTGGTTCCACTGGAGAGGAGCTTGATAGCTGAAGGCTCTGGCTCCCATTGTACTCTTAGAGCAGGGGTGTCAAAGTCAAATGGACGGAGGGCCAAATAAAAAATTTAGCTACAAGCCGAGGGCCGGACTGTTCGAATGTTCATTGAAAATTTTTAAATGACGCATATAGTCTAGTGAACCTAATTGAACCTACTGAAAACCTAACAAATATATTCCAATATGATCAGATAAATAAAGCAATATTTTCTTATGGCTCTGTCAGTAATCTTTAATTTTCAACAGACACAAAAGACAAATTTCCTTTATATAAAAATCCCCATAACATGAACATTAAATGAAAGAAACCGGTATTCAAGGCACCATCAGTAGCCTATATTTTCTATTTTAGCAAAAGTGGGCTAAATTTACTTCAAAGAAAAAAACAATAATAGCAATTTTCTATCATCCACTCAACTGAAATATTTTTAAAATATAATTGGATTGAAATACAATAAAATAAAGTGCAAAAATCTATTAATCAAAAACAACACTTTGTTTAAGGAGAAGTAACATGCAGTGAAAACAAATATTAAACTTTAACTTTTAAACTTGAACTGAGTAAAAACTCTAAATATGTGATTGCACAGTAATGTTCACTTGTTTGAGGTTGAGGGTGATACTTGGTGGTGTCCCATCTTTTCCACAAGTTCATCAATGTTCGGGGTAAGGCTCTGAGCTGAGGAAATCCTCAGAATTGAGTGGAGGTGTTCAGCAGTAAGTCGACTTCTGTGTGATGTTTTGTTCAGGTTCATCAAAGAAAACAGTTGTTCACACAGGTATGTGCTGCCAAACATAGACAACGTTTGAGCAGCCTGGATGCGCAGCTGGGGCATTGTGTCGGGGAGGAAACGGGCGAACTCCGCAGCACCCACTGCCGCATATTTTGCCCTCAGTGCATCATTGCATTGGAGGTCAATCAACTCCATTTGGAGGTTTGGTGGTGAGCTTTCCACGTCAACAGCAAATGGGTTACCGAGCAGTTCCAACCTGCTTTTTTGTGCTTCAAAGTCAGCAAATCGGCGTCGAAAGTCAGCGGCAAGCATACCTATTTTATCAGCCAACTGTGCGCTCATATTCTTGTTTTTGTCCGCGTGTTTCGTTTCATAATGTCGTCTCAGATTATACTCTTTCAGTACCGCCACACTTTCTCCACACAGAAGACACACAGGTTTTCCAGCTACCTCCGTGAACATATACTCCGACTCCCACCTTGTTTGAAACCCCCGGTTCTCAGTGTCCACCTTCCGTTTTGCCATTTTTGATGGGTATCTGAAAGTTAATTTTACTGTGATGCTGACGACTGCTGTGCCAATAAATATTGAAATGAAGCAGCCTACTGCTCGGTGCGTCACCGTTGCATTGTGGGAAATGTAGTATTGGTGCGTGTAAAAGATCTGCGGGCTGCGGGCCGGTTCTAATAATAAATCAAGATCATCCCAGGGGCCGTAAAAAACCTTCTCGCGGGCCGGATGTGGCCCGCGGGCCTTGACTCTGACATATGTGTCTTAGAGACTCTAGGAACCACAAGTAACCCTGCAGTCTGGGAGCGTAATGCTATAGTTGGTTTATAAGGTACTATGAGATCTTTAAGATATGCTGGAGCCTGACCATTAATTGATTTGTAAGTCAGGAGAAGGATTTTGAATTCTATTCTGTATTTTACCGGGAGCCAGTGCAGTGCAGCTAATACAGGAGTAATATGATCCCGTTTCCTTGTTCTTGTCAATACACGTGCCGCTGCATTTTGGATCAACTGAAGAGTCTTAAGCGACTTTTTGGGACAACCTGATAACAATGAGTTGCAGTAATCCAGCCTTGAAGTAACAAATGCATGGACTAGTTTTTCTGCATCATTTTGAGACAGGATGTGTCTTATTTTTGCAATGTTACGTAGATGAAAGAAGGCAGTCCTTGAGATTTGTTTTATGTGGGAGTTAAACGACAGATCTTGATCAAAGATGACGCCAAGATTCCTTACAGTGGTGCTGGAGGCCAAGTTAATGCCATCCAGAGCTTCTATGTCATTAGAAAATGTGTTTCGGAGGCGTTTAGGGCCAAGTATAATAACTTCAGTTTTGTCTGTGTTTAACATCAAAAAGTTGCTAGACATCCAAGTTTTTATGTCCTTAAGGCATGCTTGAAGTTTAGCCAATTGATTGGTTTCATCTGGTTTAATTGATAGATATAATTGGGTATCATCCACATAACAATGAAAGTTTATAGAGTGGTTCCTTATAATATTGCCCAAAGGAAGCATATATAAGGTGAATAGAATCGGTCCAAGTACAGAACCCTGCAGAACTCCAAGACTGACTTTGGCTGTCATGGAGGATTTATCGTTAACAAGTACAAATTGAGATCGCTCAGATAAATAGGACTTGAACCAGCTTAGTGCGGTTCCTTTTATGCCAACACAATGTTCCAGTCTCTGTAGTAGAATGTCATGATCAACAGTGTCGAAAGCAGCACTGAGGTCTAACAAGACAAGAACAGAGACAAGTCCTTTGTCTGATGCCAATAGAAGGTCATTGGTAACTTTCACCAGTGCCGTCTCTGTGCTATGATAAACTCTAAATCCAGATTGAAAAACCTCAAATAAACTATTATTATGTAAAAAGTCACACAACTGTTTTGCGACTGCTTTCTCAAGGATCTTAGCGAGAAAGGGAAGATTAGATATCGGCCTATAGTTGGCTAAAACCTCTGGATCAAGACTAGGCTTTTTAAGAAGTGGTTTTATTACAGCTACTTTAAAGGATTTTGGTACGTAGCCAGATAATAGAGACAGGTTGATCATATTTAATAACGAGGTGTTAATTAAGGGTAAAACTTCTTTAAACAGTTTAGTTGGAATCGGGTCTAAAAGACAGGTTGATGGTTTAGACGATGAGATTGTTGAAGTTAGTTGGTTAAGGTTGATTGGAGTAAAACAGTCTAGATATATTTCAGGAGTTACAGATGTTTTAAAAATTCCAACAGTTGAAATTAAGTCATTACCAATTGAGGTCAGGAGGAGATTAATTTTGTCTCTAATAATTATAATTTTATCGTTAAAGAAGCTCATGAAGTCGTCACTACTGAGAGATATAGGAATAGAAGGCTCTGTAGAGCTGTGACTTTCTGTCAGCCAGGCTACAGTGCTGAAAAGAAACCTGGGGTTACGGAGAGCCTTCTTATACGTTTTAAGATGATCTAACCAGACTAAACGAGATTCTTCCAATTTAGTGGACAATTTAGCGACAGCATTCTGCTGATAAACTGAACGCATTTGCCGACTTTGCAGCTCAGATATTTTAATTGAACTGCTCAGCAATCCGTCTGCAGTTGACTTAAATATGTTCCATATCTTTTTGCACTTTATCCAATATGTGTATCCTGTTCAATAAATGTGGACGTGTTTGGCCCTCGACGTAGTCCCAGTTTTTAATGTTGGCCCCTGGTCTACTGCTTGCTCCGCCCCCTCCACACACACACACACACACACACACACACACACACACACACACACACACACACACACACACACACACACACATACACACACGTGTGTAAGTGTGTGCGCTGTGCAGTCAGAGACAGAGCGGAGGAAAGGAGAGGGGAGAACTAAAAACAAATCCACAGTAAAATGACACAGTATAATTATTTATTACTTGTTAATCATGTTAAAAAATGTCAGCTCAAAATTGTCTGCGAGCCATATCGCGCTATTGAAAGAGCCATATATGGCTCGCGAGCCATAGGTTCCCGACCCCTGGTGTAGTGCATCTAAAAGTGTTCAGCCCAACATCATGTCAATTTAACATGTGACAATACAGAGTGAGTGCAAAACAAGTCATTTTATACTTATATAACTTTTCTCTCTTCCCAGTTTGAGGCAAACAGAGATCCTAATCTCTGTTTCTAATCCTAATCATATTAGAAGATTCTGAGCTCTTTTGGAGAGATAACAAGACTCCATAATAAATAAGGTGGAAGACTCCAGAGTGGTAGCAGGTTTACACAGAGATCTCCAAATCATGTCAGAGATAACCGCTCTGTAGTGCCCCCAAGAGGCTGCAATGTTTATCAGTGTGAGGATTTACTTAAAGGGACAGTTCACCCCAAAACTCAAAAATATATTTTTCCGATGTGAGTTGCTGAGTGTTTGAGATATCAGCCGTAGAGATGTCTGCCTTCTCTCCAGTATAATGAAACTAGATGGCACTCTGCTTGTGGTCCACTTTCATGTAGAAACTATTTTCTTTCATTCCTCATGAGTAGATGCACGCTTCCTTCTGCGCAGTGATACGGTAGAAAGAAAAAGACAAGAAATGCTTTCAGCTGGAGCTGTATGAGGCTGCTGCTCAGTGCTCAACCAGTGATCCAGCACAGCTTTGTGAGTGAGGGCGGCCTGACTCCTGCAAATGATTTATATCTCAATTATTTTAGTGGTGGCTTTAATAAAGTAAGAAAAAAAAAGCTAGATATCCTAAATACCGAATGCTTTCCCCCCCGTCCAGATGGGGCTGTAAGTGGCCCACGGGCCGGCAGTTGATAATCACTGCAATAGGACATGGTCGGAAAAATGCAAAAGTATTTTATTGTTTTTGTATGACATTGTTACATTTATATGTTGTAGGTACATGGTGGTGGTTATGTTTATTAAAATAAACATTTTATTTGAGTGTATTTACTTGGATTTAGAAAGCCTTAAAAACAAGCCAGCAAAGGTCATGACCTATGCTCCGGTTCTGCAAAGAGAGAATCTGGGGGCCTTCCTCGCTCCTCGTCTCCTTGCTCCTTGTCTCCTCGTCTGCTTGCTACTCACTCCTTGTCTCCTCGCTCCTTGTCTACTCGCCTCTCACTTTCTGATCCTCCTCCTCGTCCTCCTCCTCCTCGGCAGTGAACATCAACTGGCGGCACTGGGCCACTTCCGGCCGATCCGGCCCCCAGAATATTAAGGAATTCAGAAAATGTGAGGACAGGAGAAAAAAAGTGTTCAGTATTTTTTTTGTGAGCAAACAATTGAGATGTAAATTATTTTAGTAGGTATAGTATATAGTTACTATACTATACTATAGTAGTATATGTGCATTGGACCTGCTGGTACTAAAGACATTATAAAACCAACCATCAGCTTATTATTAGCTTGTAGCCTGCAGGAGTCAGGCTGCTTCTCCTGCTGCGAAGCAGCAACAGCAACAGCAGCAGCAGCAGCAACAGCAACAGCAGCAGCAGCAGCAGCAGCAGCATATTAGATTCAATTGGGTTCAGTCAGAATGTACATGAACCAACTCACTGTTTAAATCCTGGACCTTGTTCTGGCATATGGTGTTGAAATTGAACGGTTATCAGTGTGTCCACATAATCCTTTTTTATCAGACTATTTTTTAATAACTTCTGAAGTCCTGTTACTGGACTACAAGCCAGTAGGCAAAATATCCTATGCTCGATGTCTATCTGATAGTACTGTAGCTGAATTTAGTAGTGATTCCATGAGCACTTAATTCAATACCACGACTCAATATCAATATAACGGAGGACTCCAATGCTAAAATTCCTCCCAAATTAATCATCTTGTAGATAGTGCTGCAGCCTCACTTAACTTTGAAATCCGCAAACTAAAACAAAAGTCGAGAAATCTTGAAAGGAAATGGCGTTCCACCAAGCTGAAATAATCTCGTTTAGTCTGGTTAGATCATCTTAAAACGTATAAGAAGGCTCTCCGTAATGCCAGAGCAGCTTATTACTCTTCCTTAATAGAAGAAAATAAGAACAATCCCAGGTTTCTTTTCAGCACTGGCTGACAGAGAGCCACAGCTCTACAGAGCCTTCTATTCCTATATCGCTCAGGAGTGACGACTTCATGAGCTTCTTCAATGATACAATTATAATTATTAGAGACAAAATTAATCACCTCCTGACCTCAATTGGTAATGACTTAACTTCAACCTCCGGAACCTCAAAAACATCTGTAACTCCTGAAATATATCTAGACTGTTTTACTTACTCAACCATAACCAACTAACTTCAACAATCTCATCGTCTAAACCATCAACCGGTCTTTTAGACCCGATTGCAACTAAACAGTTTAAAGAAGTTTTACCCTTAATTAACACCTTGTTATTAAATATGATCAACCTGTCTCTATTATCTGGCTACGTACCACAATCCTCTAACTCCCACATAAAACAAATCTCAAGGACTGCCTTCTTTCATCTACGTAACATTGCAAAAATAAGATAAATACATATCCTGTCTCAAAATGATGCAGAAAAACTAGTCCATGTATTTGTTACTTCAAGGCTGGATTACTGCAAATCATTGTTAACAGGTTGTCCCAAAAAGTCCCTTAAGAATCCTTCTCCTGACCTACAAAGCAATTAATAGTCCGGCTCCATCTTATCTTAAATATCTCATAGTACCTTATAACCCAACTAGAGCATTGCGCTCCCAGAATGCAGGGTTACTTGTGGTTCCTAGAGTCTCTAAAAGTACAATGGGACTCAGAGTATTCAGCTATCAAGCTCCTCTCCTGTGGAACCAGCTCCTAGTTTGTGTTCGGGATGCAGACACCCTCTCCACATTTAAGAGCAGGCTAAAGACTTTCCTTTTTGATAAAGCTTATAGCTAGGGCTGACTCAGGCTTGCCTTGGACCAGCCCCTAGTTATGCTGCTATAGGCTTAAACTGCCGGGGGACTTACACCTCTCTCCTCGTTCTCTTCCTACATCCTCCTCCTCAACTGTTTGCTCTCTCTACCTGTGTCCTATCACCCATTCCCTGTCACCTGTGCACCCTTATATACCGACAGCCTAGTGTTCAAAATAATACTGCAGGACTTAAACCAAATAATAATAGATACCAACAATAACGCAAAATGGCTTCTAGACTGGCCCCTAATTGTCTTAAGTGTGTAACTAAACAATTACCAATAAATAATAAAAGACGCTATAAACATTACAGCCTTTATTTTTTACTTAACACATAGAAAAAGGTATGTACTATGTGTTGGCATTTAATCTTCTTTCTTTATCCTTTTTAGGTCAACAGTCCCTGCTGTACCTAAGTCTCAGCTTCTTGGAGCAGACATATTTTCGTTATGGGCCTTTCTAAGATGTTGCTCTTAATCTTTACTGTGCACACAAGACCTTGTGCATCTGGTTTTCTCCAGTATCCTGCCCATTAGCCATGAACCTCGTGGAGCAGTGGAATAAGCCGCAACAACAATATCCCCTGGAGCAAAACATCTTTTCACTTTAGACCATCGTTGTCTTTCTTGGATTAGAGGCAAGTATTCATGTGTCCACCTTTTCCAGAAAAGATCTGCCATGTATTACACTTGTCGCCATCTGCATTTGATGTACAAGTCCTCCTTTACAAAGAGTCCGGGTGGTAGTATTGGCTTGGTTTTCATCAGAAGAAGATGGTTCGGCATGAATGCTTCCAGGTCCATTGGATCATCAGAAATCTTGGTAATGGGTTGATCATTTAAAATTGCTTCAACTTCATAAATTAGAGTTTGCAATCCTTCATCATCCAGAACTTGTTGGTTAAGAACAGAGTTTAGCACATTTCGAACCATGTGGATCAGTCGTTCCCAAACGCCGTGATGGGATCCTGCTGGGAGGTTAAAGCACCACTTAATCCCTTGCTGGAGCAAAGCACGCTCAATCTTGTCCCGATTCAGGCCATTGAGTGCTTTTCTCAATTCTCTTTCCGCTCCAGTAAGATTTGTGCCATTGTCTGATCTTACAGATAAAACTTGACCTCGTCGACAGACAGTTCTAAATAATGCATGGATGCAGGAGTCTTTGTCAAGTGTGTGTGCAACTTCAAGATGTACTGCTCTGCTTGCCATGCAGGTGAAGATGACGCTGTACCTCTTGACAAGACTTTATCCTCTCTTGAACCCATTGGACCAAAGTAGTCAACTCCTACAACTGTAAATGAAGGCTTGTCTGGAAGAATCCTCTCCAGCGGAAAGTCCGCCATTCTTTGTTCGCCAATTCATCCCTGCTGTCGTTTGCAAATAACACAGTCGGTGATTATCTTTCTTGCAGCAGAGTTAGCTTTAAGAATCCAGTTTCCTTTACGGAGGCGAGACAGCATATGATTTCTTCTTCCATGTCCAAGTTGTTCATGAGTCTGTCGTAACAACAGTGTGGATATATGAAGGTCCTTTGAGAGAATGATTGGATGTTTAGCCTTTTCTGGCATGGCTAGTCTATTCAGGCGACCACCTACTCTCAGAAGTCCATAATCCAGCACCGGATCCAGTTTGTACAAGTGACTGCTTCTTTTGACACAATTTTTCCCAATTTCTAGTACTGATAGCTCTTTCAATTGTTGTCTTTGACTGAAAGCGATGACTGCGCTTTCTGCTTGGACGAGCTCTTCAGGACTTAAACGTTGTCTGTGGAGTGTTGCTTTAAAGCAGGGGTGCCCAAAAGGAGTGTAGTGCGGGTAGATTGCGCACCGTTAAAAAATATATACATATATATTCCCCCAACGGAACCTGAAATTTAAGTTTTTTGTTTTTTTCTTGCCTTGCACATTCACATTTCCTCCACCGCTCTGTTTCGCTCCCGCACACACCTAGAGTCAGAGAGACAGAGCGGAGGAAAGGAGAGGAGTGAACTACGCACCAGGTTCTGTTTTCTTGTGGAATGGATGCAAACACAACACGACTGTTGCTGATCCACTTTGACAGCTTAAATCCTCTCTTTTGGCAGAGAGCAACCAGGTTTTTCACCAGTTGGACGCTTCCTGTTCCGAAGGCATGGATTTTAAACAATCAATGTAGAAGAAATTTTTTACAGTTTGTCACCTCTGCTGAAAAGTGAGCTTTATTAATAATAAATGTAATTATTATTTTATTTTATTGTCTTCAGCAGTCTTCCTTAATGCAAAGTTTGCACAACTTGGTGACGACACAGCTCCGAAGAGACCTGATGAAAGATTGCTTTAATGTAAGCCATTAAAGCAACTGGTTCTGGCTTGAATCTGATGAGAACTCCAATGAGTGAGTTGGTAAGGTCCGGCCGTTAGAAGACTGCATCACAAAAGACCACCCTTAAGGTTCCTTTCTTTGAGTGATACACCCCATGATGAGGGATGTACCAGTTCTCCATCACTTTGATTCAGCTGGTCCACTGGCACCATTTCAGCATAACCACTGTCAATCATTTCATCGAGGAAAGATGTATATTCATCATGAAATTTCTCATTCTTGACAAACTTGCGTTTTAGGCTCTGTCTGCGCTGCTCTGCAATGCATCGGTTATTTGGCATGCCAGGGTTTTGTTTAAAAAGGTAAGTCCAGGTAATAGTGTCCATCTGTCATCTTTGCTGAGCGATTCATAATGTCCAAGAATGTAATCTCTTCTCTTGACATTTCCTCTTTCCTTGCTGGTTGTCTCACTGAAGTCATGATTGTACTGTTTGACCAGTAGCTCCTCCAAGTTCATAATGGGTATTCGATTGAGAGCAGCAGCAGGACAGCCAGTCTCATCCCTGATGTTGTCATCTACTCTTGGGGGACCATAGATGACCCACCCCAGTAGGGTCCTCGTGGCGTATGGTCCATCCCCTTGGCTATTGACCATCTCCCAAAGTTCCAATACCTTCGAACAATTTGTCCCAATGAGTAGGTCAATGTCAGAGTCCATTTTGTGAATATGTATCTCATTCAAGTAAGGCCATTGTGTCAGGGCCTTTTGTAAAGGAATGTTTGACTTGGAAACAGGCATGGTCTTGTGTGTGAACACATCAGAGAGTTGGATGAAATCATCTCTGTCCAGACCAAATATCTACAAACCTGAGATATGATGACTTGTAATAGGCTTCACTTGATTCATGGTACGCAGAAGAATGTTGGTCTTTTGTCCCGTAATGTTAATCCTTCTCATCAAGCTTTCTGTGCAAAAGGTGGATGAACTTCCATGAACCAAAAATGTATATGTTTGCAATACTGTGTCCCCTTTGTGGCTCTTTACTTGTACCGGTACAATGGAGAATACAGTTTTATCACCGGCCTCAATATGCCCACATGTATGAGGTCAGAAAACAGCATTACATCCAATTGGTTTCTCCTGTTGTTCTATTTGCTCTGGTTTCTTTTCCTTGTCCTTCTATTCAATGTGAAGTATTTCAGGATGGGTTTGATTACACACATCACATGTCAACCGACTTTTGCAGTCTCTACTCATGTGTTCTATTTTCAAACATCCAAAACAGGCTCCTTTCTCCTCTAAGAAGTCTTTCTTTTCTCTGTGCGTTTTCCTCCTGACCAGTGGACACCGCACCAATGTGTGAACACTTTTATTATAGAGTAAACAGGTACTTTGAGCATTTGTAGTGGATACATTTCTTTTCATTTAATGTGTTCTTCCAGCTTCTCGTACTGCTGTTTCTGACAGTGTAACGTTGGATGCAAAACTACTTGCTCTTGGTCGTGACTCTTGTATTTGCAAAGATTGAGCTCGACAGTTGGAACAGGCTTAGCATCCTGAATGTTTCCAAACAGTGGGTTTGACATTATCTTCACTTGTCTCTCTATAAAGTCCACCAGGTCAGAGAATTTAGCTCGATGACCACTACATGCTGTAGCCTAGTTGTTGATATGGATGGTTTTTGGTTGTAGTCTGTCACTGTCACTGCTGTCAACCAAAAACCATCCATATCAACAACTAGACTACAGCACTGGGAAACATACCTGTCAACCCTCCCGTTCTTCCCGGGATTATCCCATATTTTTCCTTCTAAAAATAAAAATAGGCCTAATTTAAAAAAGTGTACAGTGGTAAAGTAGCCTCCGGTTAAGCAGGCACAAAAACATACACTGTCAATTACTTCTTTTGTGACAAGAACTGTTTCGGAGGCAGACCAAGTGACCAAAGCTGAGGGAAAGATGTCAATGCTTTGCACCAAAAATAATGTAGCCTTCAGCTTCTGCAATGATTTCAGTCGCAGTGTTGCGAACATGTTTCCCGACTCTGCCATCGCAAGGAAGTAGGCTACTCGTCAGGGAAAACAAATCAAATACATTGATGGTAATAACTAATAAATAAAATGCATAAATCTTATAAACATGTCTGTACAAGTAATACATACTTTAAATAAACATATTTCCTGAATGTATATACCTGTCCTTTATGTGGTTACATTTACATTATATGGGGGCTGGGTGGCTGAGAGATGTTAAGGTATGGACGGAGTCCGCCAGAAAATGTCCCTTATTTTGAAATTCCAATGTTGACAGGTATGACACATAGTAATAGTAACTAGCGTAATATACTGTAAATAAATGTGACAACACAGCGTATCCCTTGTTCTAATGTCTTTCTTCTCATTTCTGGTATTTTAAAAGGTGAAGTGTCTGTTGTGTTCAAAAGAACTTGGATACAACAACAACACCTCGATGCTGACGATGCTGACGTAACACAAGCACATTCACATCACAACCCTCTGCACAATTTGTTTCCACTTTCCCTTTCGACCTCGCCATTGACAGACACCATATTAATAAGTCCATAATTTATGTATTGGCATCACAAACATCATTCATTCATTTATTAAATGTAAAACTTCACACACCAAAGCCATGTAATCACTCTGCCGGTTTTACATTTATTGTCCACTTGATGGCACAGTAGAGCAAATGAAGCACCATGAAGCTTCGGCCCATGAGTGAACCAATTGGATGGAAAGTTTCAATGCTTCATGAAGCTTCATCTCGCCATCACTACTGCTGTATCGCTGATGCTGTATCGCTGATGTGTTCGGGTTGCTCACTGGTTCGGTTGAGTAGCTGGTTCGGGTCGCTCACTGGTGAGAACTGTTTGCTCTCTCTACCAGTGTCCTATCACCCATTTCCTGTCACCTCTGCACCCTAGTGTCCAAAATAATATTGCAGGTCTTAAACCAAAGAATAATAAATGCCAACAATAACACAAAACGGCTTCTACACCCACATTAATATATTTTTTGGGAGACACCAGGAAGCCTTTTTTATTACATCATCCTGGATTCATCCTTTTTTTAAACATTTGATCACACCCTCATTTCTGTGAATTCTGTTCATATTTATACTGTGTTGTTTATTCTGTAGGCCTACGCACATCATATATTACAATCTGTGTGTCCCGGGAGAGGGATCCCTCTCTGCTGGACGTTTTTTCCATTTCCCCCCTTTAATTGTGAGGTTTCTTTTAGGAAGTTTTTCCTTGTGCGGTGTGAGGGTCTAATGACAGAGGGTGAGTATGCTGTACAGTCTGTAAAGCACACTGAGACAAATGTGTAATTTGTGATATTGGGCTATATAAATACATTTGATATGATATGATAAAAGCTTATTTTCCACTCAGTCAAAACGGACTTGCTGAAAACGTAAATCGAAAAGCAATACACGTGAAAATATGTCAGTAACAAAGTGAAAGTATGTTTGTATATTTTAAGTAGCTCTTTTGTTAATCCTCGCACCAGACAGTACATAATAGTTATAGGAGGTGAATTGGATAGATAAAGAGGTTTAAATTAAGTTTATAAGATGTCTGCTATATATATCCAAGTTGTCCGGTGTACGTTTTTTGAAAAAAATAGATTAAATATATCATCACCCCTCAAATGTATTCCTATTGAATTAACCCCCCATCAATAGAACGTTGGTCTTTAAATGTGCTATAGGTTATCCTCAACGTTTCCTCAAGAAAAGTTCAAGTGTTGCTTTCATTTGAAAGTTACAACAGGACACGTGATCTTTTTAGAGTCAGCTCGGTGAAGGAGACCGGTAGTCGCTCTGTGACACGGAAACGTGTTTGAACGATGCACCGCTATGTGCGGCAGACAGACTCGCCGTCAGGTCGCTGTTTGTAACACGAGCCGCGCCAATGTGGAGGAATGGACCGTGCCTCGGGTAGAGCAGACGGGCTGGTCTGCAGCACACAGGGGCGCAGGTGAGGCTCTGCAGCAGCTCATTCAGAACCTGCTGGACGTCTCCGACTCCAGCCTGCTGGCTCTCAGGACTAGATGCGCCGCATCCAACGAGCTCACCCAGCAGAAGATCTGACTCTAAAGGTATAGTCCGCTGATGCTCCTCGTTCTAACCATAGGTTCTAATCATAGGTTCTAATTATAGGTTCTAATCATAGGTTCTAACCATAGGTTATAATCATAGGTTATAATCATTGTTTCCAATCATATGTTCTAACCATAGGTATTAACCATAGGTTCTAACCATAGGTTCTAATCATAGTTCCCAACCATAGATTCTAACCATAGGTTCTAATCATAGGTTCTAACCATAGGTTCTAATCACATGTTCTAACCATAGGTTCTAATCACATGTTCTAACCATAGGTTCTAATCTGAGGTTCTAGGTTCTAACCATAGGTTCTAATCACATGTTCTAAACATATGTTCTAATCATAGGTTCTAAATGTATGTTCTAACCATGGGTTCTAATCTTTTTATATAATATATATATATATATATATATATATATATATATATATATATATATATATTGCTGCGAAAAAGCATTTTCCCCAAGGCTACCATAAAAAAACACATGTAAAACTGTTGACAGGACACCTCAAACAGTGTCCTCTTTGTATTATTATTATTATTATTATTATTATTAGTCATTCAGCAGACGCTCTTATCCAGAGCAACTTACAGTATACTAACTACAGGGACAGTCTCCCTGGAGCAACTCAGGGTTAAGCACCTTTCTCGGGAGCACAATGGTGGCACCCCTGGTATTGAACTCACAACCTTCTTTGTTGCATTTGGAAGCCGTACTGTTAGACCACTAGACCAGGGGTCGGGAACCTATGGCTCTTTCGATGACGCGATATGGCTCGCAGACAATTTTGAGCTGACATTTTTTAACATGATTAACAAGTAATAAATAATTATACTGTGTCATTTTAAAGTAAAACATTTAGCAGCGGATTTTGTTTTAGTTCTCCCCTCTCCTTTCCTCCACTCTGTCTCTGACTGTAACTGTGTGCGCACGTGTGTGTGCGTGTGTGTGGGGGGGAGAGGGGGGCGGAGCCCTGCCCTTTGCGAAACAGCTGAGGAGAAACTGTGCAAAGCAAGCAGTAGACCAGGGGTGTCAAACTCAATCACAGAGAGGGCCAACATTAAGGCATCGTTTCGGAGGTGAAGCTTGGAAACTGCAGCGCCCACAGAGTCATACTTTGCCTTGAGTGTGTCGTTACACTGGAGGTCAATCAGCTCCATTTGGATGTTCTCATGTGCTGTTTCCACATCAACTGCAAACGGATTGCTGAGCAGTTCATGTGCAGTTGGGAACACAGCGGTGGAGATGGTTTGTCAGTGTTTGGAAACACACAGTGACCAAAGTTTCCTTGCTACATCCGAGTCTCCCACAGGCAGCTCGGCTTGGAACGCTCTCACTGCATCATACATGTCCGTGATCACACGGCCCTGCAGCTGCAGGTTTAACAGTGAGATGCTTCGTTATGTCGCACATAAAGGCCAGCTCACATCGTCCCAGAGATCTGTGGTGTGTTTCCCTTTGCTTCCAAAAACGGCCAGATTTCCTCACGCAACTCAAAAAATCTATTCAGCACTTTCCCTCGACTCAGCCATCGCACCGCCATGTTCAGAATGTATCTCCTCAGGAAAAGACTTACATTGACTCTTATAAAGTTTCCTGTCTGTGTTACGGTGCTTGTTACATGTTACATGTTCCATCTCCAGAGCTTTACAACACAGCGCTCCCTTGTGTATGATGCAGTGATACAGTCAGCTGCATCTTCTCCCACATCCTGCACTAATCCGCTCTTTTCATCACATCGCAGGCGCTCCGTCTGTCGTCAGTCCCGTCAGTTTGTCCCGGGGCAGTTTCATTTCATTCACACATTTAGATACTTCCTCAAATATGTATTTTCCCGTGGTTGTGCCATGCATTGATTTAATTACCAAAACCGGCGGGCCAGTTTTGATAGACATGTGATATTTTCTCGTGGGCCGGATATAATTGTGGCCTTGAGTTTGACACCCGTGCAGTAAACACCGAAAAGTGCACATAAATTAGATAAATAACATAAGCATTTCCTCTCTGGGAACCATCACCTTATCGTGGTGGAGAGGTTTGTGTGTCCCTATGAACCTGAGAGCTGTTTTGTCTGGAGCCTAGTGCTCCTGGTATGGTCTCCCAAGGCAAATTGGTCTCAGACGAGGAGCCAGATTAAGAATGGTTCAAAAACGACTTCATGAAAAAAAGGGAAAGGAAAGGAGAGCGCCTGGTGGCCGGGTTTGCCACGGAGCCCGGTCAGGCACAGCCCGAAGAAGCTACGTGGTGCCTCCTATCCTTTCCATCCTGTGGGCCCACCACTCATGGGAAAAACCGCTGGGGTCGGGTGCGCTGTCACATGGGTGGCAGTAATGGTCAGGGACCTCGACGGACCAGACCCGGGCAGCAGAGGCTGGCTCTGGGGAGTTGGAACGTCACCTCTCTGTGGGGGAAGGAGCCGGAACTAGTGTGGGAGGTGGATCGCTACCAGTTGGATCTGGTGGGGCTTACCTCGACGCACAGTCTTGGCTCTGGAACCGTACTCCTGGATAGGGGTTGGACTCTATTCTTCTCCGGAGTTGCCCAAGGTGTGAGGCGTCGGGGTGGGGATACTCACTAGCCCCCGGCTGAGTGCCACTATGTTGGAGTAAACCCCGGTGGACGACAGGGTGAGTTGGATCAAGGGGTGGGGGAAGTGAACTGGGAACGTCTGGAGGAAGCCCCTGTCCTGGGGATCTTCAACTCACACCTCCGGCGGAGCTTTTCAGACATCCCTGTGGAGGTTGGGGGCATTGAACCTGAGTGGGATTGATTGAAGATGCGGTGATGAGCTGTGGTCTCAAGGTCTTAGGTGCCTCAAAGGGCGGTAACCCTCGAACACCGTGGTGGACCCCGGTGGTCAGGGAAGGCGTCCGACTGAAGAAGGAGTCCTTCCGGATTATGTTATCCGGGAGGACTCCGGAAACAGTTGCAGGGTACCGAAGGACTAGAAGGGCGGCAGCCTCTGCCGTGTCAGAGGCAAAGCAGCGGGTGTGGGAGAAGTTCGGAGAAGCTATGGAGAAGGACTTTCGGTCGGCACCAAGGTGCTTCTGGAAAACCATCCGGTACCTCAGGAGGGGGAAGCGAGGAACCATCCAAGCTGTGTACAGCAAGGGTAGGACCCTGCTGACTTTGACTGAGAAGGTTATTGGCCGGTGGAAGGAGCACTTTGGAACTCCTGAATCCGACTAACACGCCCTCTATGGTAGAGGCAGAGCTGGAAGCTGATGGGGGACCATCGTCAATTTCCCTGTTGGAAGTCACTGAGGTAGTCAAACAACTCCACAGTGGCAAAGTCGCAGGGGTTGATGAGATCTGTCCAGAAATGCTGAAGGCTTTGGGTGTTGAGGGGCTGTCTTGGTTGACACGCCTCGTCAACATTGCGTGGAAGTCTGGGACAGTGCCTAGGGGTTGGCAGACCGTTCCCCTATTTAAAAAGGGGAACCAGAGAGTGTGTGCCAACTACAGGGGTATCACACTTCTCAGCCTCCCTGGTAAAGTCTACTCCAAGGTACTGGAAAGGAGGGTTCGGCCGGTAGTCGAACCTCTGATTGAAGAGGAACAATGCGGATTCCGTCCTGGTCGTGGAACAACAGACCAACTCTTTACTCTTGCAAGGATCCTGGAGGGGGCCTGGGAGTACGCCCATCCGGTCTACATGTGTTTTGTGGATGTGGAGAATGCGTATGACCGGGTCACCCGGGTGATACTGTGGGAGGTGCTGCGGAAGTATGGGGTGAGGGGGTCACTTCTGAGTGCCATCCAATCCCTGTACGCCCAAAGCGAGATTTGTGTCCGGATACTCGGCAGTAAGTCGGACTCGTTCCCAGTGGATGTTGGCCTCCGCCAGGGCTGCGCTTTATCACCAATCCTGTTCATGATTTTCATGGATAGGATATCGAGGCGTGGTCGTGGAGGAGAGGGGTTGCAGTTCGGTGACCTGAGGATCTCATCACTGCTCTTTGCAGATGATTTGGTCCTTATGGCATCATCGGTCTGTGACCTTCAACAGTCACTGGAACAAAGATCGACCGGTATACTGAGAGCTGAGCCAGAAGGCAAAGCTCTCAGTATACCGGTCGATCTTTGTTCCTACCCTCATCTCTCTAAGAGTACAATGGGAGTCAGAGCCTTCAGCTATCAAGCTCCTCTCCAGTGGAACCAGCTTCCAGTTTGTGTTCGGGAGGCAGACACCCTCTCCACATTTAAGAGTAGGCTAAAGACTTTCCTTTTTGATAAAGCTTATAGTTAGGGCTTGCTCAGGTTTGCCCTGGATCAGCCCCTAGTTATGCTGCTATAGGCTTAGACTGCTGGGGGAAACCTCCCTGCTCTCTTCCTTCTCTTCCTCTCTCCTCCCCTCCCTCTCTTCTTCTCCCTCTCTATCTGTATGCATTTATGTAAATGTATGTTACTAACTCATCATCCGGGGTATCATCCCTGGAGTTTCTGTGTCTCATGTGGCAGGTTGCCACTGATAAAGTTTACGTCAGGATCAGGAATCGTGGCTGCGCCTGCTGACCTGGTCCTGCTGGACACCGGGAACCCTTATTGACATTTTCCTGGATTCATCCATACTTTCTCTTTTTCAACACAACATCATTTCTGTTAAATGTTGTATTTGTACTATGTTGTTTATCCTGTACACACGGTGCACGTCTGTCCGTCCTGGGAGAGGAAACACTGATACCGCTTTTAGCTTTTACTCAGAGATGTGATATACTTACAACTTAATTTTATTAAATATATGGCTCTCAAGGAAACACATTTAAAAATATTTGGCTTTTATGGCTCTCCCAGCCAAAAAGGTTCCCAACCCCTGCACTAGACCATCACCACCCCACTTTGTGTGATGAATTTTGAATTAATCCGGTGTGGGAGATACATGTAACTGTTCCTCTACATAGCCTGCTTTGTTTGGTTTTGTCTTTCTCACACAGCCAGTACTAAGGTGCTGATTTATTTTTAATCACATTCATCATGTGTTCAAACTTTCTTTGTTGTCCAGAAGGTATTGCGGATATTGCCACTATATAAAGACGAGTGGGCAACTTGTGACACACATCCAACAGACCACTAACTTCTGTCAAGATATATGTCTCTTAACCTGCTAAATGCTCCACTATGTTCACCGGCTAAGTCTCTAACTGTGACTGTGTGCTGTGTAGCAATTCCCCCCAAAACAGCTGACTGCTGGAAAGGAGGTTGTGCTAAAAAGCTCTGTAGAGCTGATGAGAGCAACACAAAATATAGTTTACTGCAAATTTAACCACAATAATTTACGCTAACCCTAACCCCCAAACTGAGCTCAAACCTAACTAAGCAGTCTTTGTTACGTTACAAAATATATGTTTCTGAACTGTTTGAATGGCACGATGAGTTGAAGCCAACATTAAGGTGGAACATTTTCAGTCATATTAGCCCTTGCATGTAAGGGTGTTACTGTAAGAAGGCAGTCCAAGGCAAAATGTTGATCACAGTCAGGAAAACCCCATGTGGTTACCCAACTGCCGAAACACAGGTAGGTACTCAGCCTAGCAGCGCAGCAGACAAGGATCAGGCGGAGACATAGTCAGGTCATGGAAACAGGATTGAGGAAGCTGGGGAATCAAACACATGGGAAACAGGAAGATGGTACTTTCTACGCAAACTGTGTAAAAAAGGTTAGGGTTAGGTTTGTCGTTTTGTCGCACATGGCATGCATCATGCGGCACTGTGGTATGTTGAGCTGTGGGTATCTGTGGTGTGGCTGTGTTGAGCTGTGGCGCCGCAATTTGGTACTGTTGCACTGCAGATGCTTGCGTTTCGGTGTCTTGCGGTGTTGTCGGTTGTGTGTGGGTGTGACGGAGTGGCGAATGGAGGTTTCGGTTTGGATCACTGCTGGGATGACCGTTTTTGATGGTGTTGTTGTTGTGGTCTGTCTTTTTTTTGGCATACATGGCTCGTTTTTGGCCCGTGTGTGTGGTCCTGATGTGGTGGTGCAGGAACTGTTTTGGTTTGTGGATTGAGGGAAGGAGAGTGGGGGTGGTGATTTGTGATGATCGAGAGCGGGATATTTGATGAATGATTGGAGGATTGAATGATTGAGTTGATTTCCGGCGGTGTGGCGGGGAGGCACTCAGCCGTGCGTGGGGTGGCATTGTGGGTTGATTGTCATTTTCTTTTACTCATGTTTGTACCTTTAGTGATCCAAAAAATTTTTATTCAAAAAGTAGGAAAGGAAAAATTTAAATACGAATTTGTGATGATCAAGGGTTAAATATATACATTTGTTCTATTTCTTTTTTTTAAAGTAATTGTACAAATGAAAAATCTCTATCATTTACTCTTCTTTATGACCTGAACCATGAACTATAGTCCACATTTTATATTTGCACTTTGTACCACTTGCACCTCCACGAACAATAAAGCTTATTAAATTGAATTGAAGGTGATCTGGTTTCATTTGCAAAGTGATACTTGTAAACGGAGCTCTGAGTGGATGTAAAGTGTGTGTGGACTGAAGAAAACACACTTGCAGAGCTCATCATGTTAGTATTATTTCAAACTAATAGCCACAGTCAACTTGTTTCATGTGTAAAATAAAATGGACCTGACAGCTTAGATGGAGTTAAGAACTTATCCTAGGACAGCTGCTTTATTCCAAAAGATTTAACTGGATAAACTTGGACTTTTTGTTACAGCTTCATTAACATATTAATAGAGTTACCGCTGTTGTGCCACATTTTTAATTTGGAGACGCTTGTATAGTTCCTGCTTCTGTGTAATGGCTGCAGGTATTTGATTATAAATATAGAGAACAAATTATTCAGTGACATGTGAACATTATGATATTGTTGTGCAAAATAGAAGAAAGATAAACTCAACATACATGAAAGGTGGTGATTTAGGAGAGGTCTGTTTGTCTCGGAGCTGGAATGTGGGTAAAAAGCCGTTTAAAATATAATCAGACGCTGTCTTGTGTTCTGAGGCAGACTAGTTAAGTTGCGAGCACAAATTGGGTCATTACTGCAAAGTAATTATTACATCCAGATAGATTTTTTTCATTAACTTGTATTTATTATTTCATATGATGAGAGTAGGTAAAGTCTCGCTGTTAAAATATTAAAATTTTGCCTATGTTACAAACAATAATGTCAGTGAAGGGTTTTACTCTTAGTCCCATGATGGTCTAAATCAGGCATGTCAAAAGTCCGGCCCGGGGGCCAATCCTTTCACCGCGTGGCGGCAGCACCACTCTAAGGGGCCTTACACATGCTGCGTTTTAGGCGCAAACGCTATCTGGCTCTGTAACGGCTTTTGCTGTGAACCCTTCCATGCTCATTGCTACCATGGCAACTGCAAACAAAAAGAGGAAAGTTGACACCGCCACTTTCAGGAACGATGGGAATTACAATATTTCTTCACTGAAAATCGAGGCAATTGTTTTTGCCTAATTTGAGACGGTTGCCTTGTTTAAGAAATTCAATGTAAAGAGACACTATCAGAAAAAACATGCTGATGCATACGATAAGATAGCAGGGAGTGACCGTACTGAGAAAGTGAAGCAACTCCAAGCTGCTCTGGCATCACAACAGCGATTCTTCACGCGGGCCTGTGAATCAAATGAAAATATCACCAAAGCAAGCTACGAAGTGGCCATGTTAATAGCTAAACATGGCAAACCTTTTACAGAGGGTACGTTTATCAAAGACTGTTGTGAAAATGGTGGAGAACATTTGGCCTGAGAAGAAGCAATAATGTATTAATGTTTGCCTGGCTTAATTATACTCTTGAATACGATGTGGCTATAACTGTTGATGTTATGTACTTTCTGAATGATCTTGTAAAAGACAAGAGCAAAATTCACACGTTTTAAACCTTAATGATAACAGAAAGCTTTGCATTACTTATATCTCTTGTTTAAAATGAACATGAGGTAGAGATATTTATCAACTTCATGGAAGTTTAAGGTATTCCATATAGTTTGTTCAATGTTGACTCTCCAGATATCAATGAAAGGCAGAATTGTGTTTTTAGAGTTGTTCACCTCCTTCCCTGCCGTGCTGCCCTTGAGCAAGGCACAGGACATCCCCCTTCCCCCCTCACTCCCATTGGTCCCCGGGCGCTGTCCTATGAGCTGCCCACTGCTCCTAGTACTAGACTCCTGGTAGTAGGATGAGTTAAAAGCAGAGAACAAATTTCACTGTGTGCTCTGCATGTGTGACCATTAAAAAAGGGTTTCATCCCTCCAAATCTTAAATTTTGATCATGCGTGTAACTATTGCCAATGAGAGGGGACATTGGAAAGCAGAGTGTCCTCTACTGGATAGTAGGGTAAATCGCACGGGTGGTAAATATGTTAAACCAGTTGCTCTCAGTGCTCCAGTTAGGAAAATTCCAGTTGTTTCGGAGGAGGTGCTTGATTCAGTTAAATCTGAAACTGAAAAATATTCTGGTTTTGAAGCTTTCGTGTCAGATGTGGTGGTATCTCTCACTGGTAATGATGTTACAGTGCCTGTGAAAATTCTACGAGATACAGGCGCTAAGGAGTCATTTATTCTAGCTTCCGTGCTGCCCTTTTCTGATGATTGTGTACTGGTAAGGGGAATGGGCTTAACCACTCTGTGTGTTCCTTTGCACAAAGCCAGTCTGTCTTGTGGCCTTTTTGTTGGTGAGGTCCACATTGGGGTCCGGCCTGCCTTGCCTATAGATGGGATAGATATGATTCTAGGATATTATTTGGCTGCTAACCGGGTTTGGGCTGATGATCAGGATGGCTCCCCACCTGTTAAGTCTACTCCTTTGTTAAAAGAACCAGATAAGTGTAAACAGGAATTCCCTAAGGTCTTCACAGTTGGTGCTGTGACACGGGCAATGACTAGCGCTAAGTCAGATTATTCAGTTCAGGAGGAAGAGTGTGATTTGGAAAGAGAGTTGCATGAATTTCTTCCCATCTCGCAGCAGGAGCTTATTGGCAGCTGACACTGCCTTGAGTGAGCTGTTTGACCAGGTGTGGCCTAGCAATGACGCTAAAAGTGCAGCCTTTGGTTATTTCCTGCAGAGTGAGGTATTGGTACGTAAGTGGGTGCCCCAGGGTTTTGATTCTGTGGGTGATCCGGTTGTCCATCTTCATCAGAAGCGTGTCCCGTTTTGACTGTTGGTACAGTGGTGCAGTCAGCATTTAGTGGGGGGGAAGAAGTGGCAGCGCCTGATGATGCTTTACGGCGGGGGCGTTTGAAGAACCCGAATCAGAGGCTCATGCGGTGGGCTCTGTTTTTGCAGACTTACAACCTGGACATCTGCCATATTAAGGGCATGGATAATGGTATGGCAGATGCCTTGCCCCGTGCACCGTTGTAACCCTTCGCAACTGTACCTGTAGGAGCCAATTAGCGCTACTACTATAAGTAGGAACCAATGTTTGTTGACGGTGTGTTCCGCCGGAAGGTTAACAGTGTGACGGCCTCAGAGGTGGCCCTGTCCTTCCCAGGCTGTGTGCTTAACCTGTGTTTCAGGAGGTTGATTGGTGGAGCTGAGACCTCGTCAGTGATGCAGCACACCTGAGCAGGCTGGGCTCAGGCTATAAAGCAGACCTACAAGATCTTCTCGTCTCTCTTCCCTTGGCCTGCTGACTGATACTATTAGTTGCTTGTGCTTTGTGTTTCTGTCATTTACTTAATTAAACCTTAGAGCAAAGTACATTTCTGTACAAATGTATTCATGTCATATTTTAATGTATTTTCTGCAGGAACATATAATGCGTACTGCGTGGAAACAAATGTCCCCTTTGGGGACAATAAAAAGCATCCCTACAGGGTGGGGAATTTTACCTGCTAACACTTTTTCTTAATATTTTCAAAATCGCTCTCTTTGGATAGATCAGTGCTTGTTTGGACTAAAACATTATTGTCTTTATTCTATGAAATTATGGCTTCAGAATTTGCCTTCGGGTGAATTAAAACAATTATCAGAAAATTCTGCCTTCATGTTGTTACCAACATCTTAGATGCCAACGTGTCCTCCACACAGACAACATTAAATGTGATGACTGACATCATTTATCAGTAGCCTGACGGGTCAATGATTCCACTTACTATTTACATGATGAGGTGTGTAGGTGTTACTGTTATGCCCCGAGTCTTTAATTACTCTGTGCTACCAACCAGTCAGACTGGTTTGACCTCAGTCTGTTTACAAGTATCAGGGATTAAGTAGGAGATAATACCTGACGCGCAGCATGATTACAATCATGGAATATACTAATTTGGGGGATATTATCCCGCTTATACCATGACAAACAAAATACTATATGTAATCAAATGACAAATCAGTCGTTAATTTACACAAATCATTTTCTGTTTCTAAATGATAATTTCTGTTTGTGTTGGTTCACGAGGCGGGGCTCAGAGTTTTAAAATCCTGACAAGTTTTGAATTTCACTAATCACTGTGGATATAGAATAGTGCTGTGAGATAACGTTACATAGCGCCCCCTCCCTGTGTCACAGACGCACACTTGTTGCACCCTCTCACTCCCTCAGATGACCTTCCCTGGGTCTTCTCCACATCTCTTTATTTTCTGTGTTTCTTCTCCAGACCTCCCTCCTTTCTCTCCTGCAGCTGGCTGCATGCATTACAGAAGTTCATGTTATTTCACTTATTTCACATTGGGTTATTTTTATTTAGCTCCTGTGATTAAACCTTCTCTCTTCCTCCTACCATTAGTTGATTTGGACATCCAGATATACGCAAATATACATTTCAAATACAATTTGCATGGTTATTACTGAGTGGCTATTTATCCTTTTTTTCAGTTGTTGGTGGGTACACAAATAACACTAGCTCCAAGATCTGTAGGTAAGCCTCATGGTTCCATCTTTATCTACAGTTTACTAGCTCATTCATTGAGAACTGCAAACAGC
This sequence comes from Cottoperca gobio, assembly GCF_900634415.1. Classification (NCBI taxonomy): domain Eukaryota; kingdom Metazoa; phylum Chordata; class Actinopteri; order Perciformes; family Bovichtidae; genus Cottoperca; species Cottoperca gobio. Next base: position 26,916,892 of record NC_041367.1, on the reverse strand, counting down.
ACATGCATCATAAATGTCAGTTTAAACCAGTGTTACTCATTGCGTGGCTCGCGAGCTTCCTGTGGCTTGCCAAGCTTTAATTGGTGGCTCGCGTGGCAGTGGGCTAAATAAAGGGGTGATAGATATGATTATGGAGTCAATACAGATATTTCATAAAAACAAGCAGGGCTATTACATATAACCCATTAAAACACTGAAAGTGTCTGCTCTATTAGACTACAAATAATAAAAATAATTGATCATAATAATTGATAAAAGATAAAAATATAGACTAGAAACAAGATATTTAAACTTACTTGGCCGACACTGACTCACTGCGGAGTTGCCAGTTTTGGCGGTCTATCAGCACTACAATGGTGAATGTGCTCTTAGACGGGTAGCTACATGGTGGGCTAGTATATAAATAAATACATTTAAGCTCATTAAAAATATGTTAACATAATGATTCATGATTATGAATATGGACATTTGCTAAAAAATTATTTATATCACTAAATTTGAACATTTAAATTGGAGGATACTACGACCAACCTGGCACTTCATACTCGCGTTAGCTTTGCTCCGGTCGACTCGTTTCACCATTTCATGCTAGTTCGCGTGTGTTTCTACAGACGTAAAATGGATCGATTTCTTATTAAAAAGTTGCACACCAGTTGGACAGAAACAAAGCGTGACAAACGAGGAAAATTAAGAATTGGCTTTCGAGCATCAAACCACAGCGGAATCGAGCGGAAGATGCTGGAGATGTGGTTTGTGGACAGACAGCAGCTGTTCCCCTTAAAAAAAGAAAGGTACGAGCCATACAAGACGAACAAAGGAAATTTCAAGACAAGTGGACAGAGACAAGACAGAGGAATTTTTATTTTTGTGTTTAATATGCAAACAAACCCGCTCTGGTTTGAAGAGAAGTCATTTGGAGCCGCATTTCCAAACGACGCATCCAAAATTCAATGAAACTTACTCACCTGGAAGTGAAATTAGTAAATAAATAAAAATAAAATAAAGCAGCTTTCTTCTTCTCTTTCTGGAAAACAAAGGCTCATACACAGGACAACTAATACAGCTGAACGATTAACTGAGGCATCTTTTGAGATCGCATGGATTTTGGCTCGGGCAAAAAAACCTCAGACTCAAAAATTGTGAAAGAGATTCAGCAGAAATATTGTTTGCAGAGTTTTACAATATCCCAGTATTAAGATAATCCTGCTTGTATTGAATGCATTGTTTGGCTGCATTGCATATTGTATGTTCTGGGTGGGATGATTAATAAGCAGACGTGCTTTTTATGACTGGATGTAGCTTTTCATACTTTGCGGTAAAAGTGGCTCTCCTATTGACTTTGTCCTATCAATGTGGCTCTCGTGTAAAAAATAGTGAAGACCACTGGTTTAAACTGTTGTAACTATAAAGTAATCTATCTAAAACTATCAGAGTCCAGAATTTTCAGTGGCGATGGTATAAAATGATTTTGAGACTGAGCTCATGAGAGGTGAGAAAGACGGTGATGGACAAAGTGATTTCAATATAGACTGAGTATTCGATAGAATACTACTAGTTCTGCTGACCCAGTGGTATGTAGTTGTAGGGCTCACTCGAAGTTTAAGCATTGATGCGTCATCTGAAAGTTTAGTTTCAAGTTTGTTGAATTTAGCTACTTTTCCAGTTTGAAGGCTAGGATAGAATGCACAGAATGGAAATTGTGTCAGTTCACTTAATACTTTCAATACTTAAACACAATCCGAGTGAACAGTGTTCTCCAGTAGTATTAATCATTTGAAAAGTTTTCAGCTGGTATTTTGTACCATGCATTGTATTTCTAATGCAATTTGAATGCATCACTGTTGAAAGGGTTATGCAGGAGAGCCTAAGATAATTTGAATTTCAGTGAAACCTCAGTTCTTTGACTGTAAGGCCTAGATGGCATGAATGCTGTGTTGACAGTACTGTGACCATACTGCTCTGTGTGATGAGCACTCACCCAAACTAGAATGTGTTGAGTCAGCTGCTCTGCAAGCCTCCGTCCCTCCCCAGTGTGCTATTTATATTATACACACCCAAAGCAGCCTCTGCACATACCAACACACACACACACACACACACACACACACACACACACACACACACACACACACACACACACACACAGCTCGGCAGACTTGAAAGCACCCTGTACACAGCAGTGAACACAGACAGTGGAAGCGGGTTGGAGCTGAGCCTCAGGGTGACACAGAGCTGAGGAGGAAGCGACAGGTGGGCTCAGAGAGCAGCAGAGATACGCACAGGCTGACTGGCTGCAGCTAGTCTTTTACTAACCTCGCAGGATCACATGTAGGACGCTGAGGTAAGACAATGAGTCAACACAAAACTTTACTTTATGTGGTTGCACTTTTATGTAGATGCAGTTTCTTTTCCCTCTAAGAGGGATTTAAATGTTTAGTGACAGAGAGGAGAGTGTGTTGTCCCTCTGAGAAAAGTCTGTTAAAGACAGCATATACTTGTAATAAAGTTCCTATTTAAAGAAGAGGACCATTTAACCACTGGTTCAGTTTGATGTATTTATGTGTTGCTTTAAATGGGACAGTGCCTCAGTCAGTGTAACATCTGGCCCAGGATAGCAGATATAATAATCTTTGGATAAATATCCAGCACATATACCGTTTAATATTGTTTCCTCACATGTACTGTCCAAAATGATTAAATAAATGAATACAGTATATGTACTGTGTAGGCATTGAAGCATTCATATGTTTCCACCAGCGTTGGAAGAAGTGTTCAGATCTTTTACTTCTGAAAAAGGCTAAAATGCTTCTGCCCTACACTCAGTACTGTGCCTGAACGCCTCCTGTGCAGACACAGACAAGCAGTGAAGCTAACGTGCCTCCTGTGCAGACACGTTAGTTACTTTCCACCACTGAACTCAACCCAATGCAGTCACTTCCTAGTGAAGCTGGTTGACACATCCAAGACCTTACAATACAACCTTTCTTAATGGCTGTTCTACATTGTGTGTTGGTAAGGTACAGTTCATGTGTCGGCGCTATTAGTTTCCCTGGTTCTGGTTGGAAAAGTAAAGTGTGTCCTGACCAGCAACAGTAGTCCTTCAGTGAGCTGTGAATCACTCTGCAGGAATGTTTGCTCACTGAGCTAAATTAGTTTATAATAGGTGACAGCGGTTGCTGTCAGATTCTGTTGACCCGTCTGCGCAGGCTTTATTTGTCAGCATCTATAAATGTGTGTGATACATTATGACCTTATTTACATACTGTGGTTGTACTGCTCATGACCTACTCACTAGTGAATTATCATATCATATTCATGGCCCCCCTTTCTCCTGGCACCACCGTCAGGCCAACATGTTCACTTCTACACAAGAAAGAGCAAAATGTATGTTCTAATCTCATGAGACCTGTTCAGATTCTTCATGCAAAGTGTCAATGCTCCTCCAGGGAACGCCTTGTTCACACACAACCACAGTCTGAGCCGGGACCACTGAGCAGCGAGGGCATCTGGCGGTGGTGAGGGGCTCGTGCTGATCTCTCTCTCCACACCAACATTTCCTCCTATATCTGACTAGTGATCTTCCTATGCCGCAAATTCTCACATTTGATTGCTTTCATGTATTGAACGGCTACACTGGAACACAGAGAGATCGGATAATGTTTAAATATCTACACAACAGCGCACATTTTCACACCGTCTCTCCTGGAAGACATTTATAGTTGCATATGAAAAGTGACAGCAATAGTTAGAGAGAAAAGAAGGTCGAACCCCAGCTTCTTTCTCACCGCCGCACAGCTGACCAATCACAGCATGAAGTGGGTATGAATGTCAGATCGGTTGGAAAGGTATTTGACTATCTGACAAGCCGACTGGCTGCTTAAGTCCAACGCTTTACATGTGTAATGGTGTAATGGACACTGCTGCCTTCATAGGGAACACCAGCAGAGGACTTCTTAATAAGTACTGTGTACTATATGAACGTTGCAGCGAACAGTATTTTGTTTATTACATTATTACAGGCCATTCAGCAGACGCTGCTTACAGTGACCTAACTACAGGGACAGTCTCCCTGGAGCAGCTCAGGGTTAAGTACCTTGCTCAGGGGCACAATGGTGGCAGCCCTGGAATTGAACTCACAACCATCTGGTGTTCTGTTTGGAAGCTGTACCACTAGACCACTAGAACATCACCAACCTGTTTACTATCTTTCTCATACAATATTAATACATACTGTAACTACCAAAATGATTCAGAAGCTAAGAAAACAGTCACATTGTTTGTATATTTGTTCATATTATATTCACATTCCTGGTTTCACATTTAGCATGTGCGTTCCTGTCATCTGTTACTGTGGAAGAGGTGAGCAATGCCCCCAGAGGGCAGAGCTGGGATTAGACGTGTTCCCACAATATTTACATGACTTGGACAGTTGAGTGAAATGCATGAAGAGGCAGAGATAAAGAGAGCTGCCAGGTGGAGGCAGTGAGACTGCTCCTGCAGGAACTCAGTGTGTTCTCCTGGCACCCAGATCGCTTAATTTCAATGCATTGATTATCTTTATAGAGAAGAGAGTATTTTAAAAAGCACGTCATCGTTTTAATCATTTTTGTTTTTACTTTTAGCTTTATGGAGATTTTCTGCTGTTATTTCTTATTACAGTAAAATATATATTTTTGGGATTTTATACTGTTAGTCGTTAGTTGCATACTAATTCATTCCTAATTATGTTGCTCAAAAGAGTAATCATAAATCAAATCTGCAATCCTAATCCTATCCTTGTCACTCTAAAGGAAACATCTAAACTGGAGTTTGTCATCAGAGCCTCTTGGCTTTCTGTCTGATGCTATGGATCCAAAATGTTTCCCTTTAGTGATCTTGATCTCTGTTCCTCGGGGGTGCCTGTACTGATTCAGCACCTCTATCACTACCAAGCAGTGACGGGCCGTCAGGGCCAGCAAGGCCTTCTCTGCTGGACTAAACAAACATTCCGCAACTGTAAAGAGGATAACTACAGCAACTGTTTCGAAGCTTATCACAGTGATAAAGAAGAATCTGTATTAATTGTTGTTAAACGTTGTTGTGCTTTCCAAAGTGGCTTAGATAATAATTAAAAAACAACTTATTTAGAGGCCAGCTCATAAAACTAACTTCACACCCAGACTGAAAAGAGATTCAAACTAAATGAAAATTAATTGTCATGGCCTCGATTTTCTCTCAGTTTGGTGTCCCACGCTCAGCCGCTGATGCACAGCGTTGGCATGTCAGGAAGACAGAGAGACAGAGGGGGAGGGAAATGTAAGAAGGAGGGAGGAGAAAAACAGGGAGTGTGATAACAGTGCTGGGAAGATTTGCTTTCTTGGCTTTCTGTCAGTGTTTCCCAGCAGCCTGCTGCACTCACGGATTATTCTATAGCAGAGCCTGGATTATGAGAGCAGGAGCTCTAATGTTCAGAAGAGACTGTCCACCTCATGGTAATGTACCGTACTAACCTCCGCCGGCTCCCTCTGCCAGCTTTCAGCACAATGACCTGTGATACAAGGTGTTTCCTTCATTTCCTTATTTGACACAAGAGCCGTTGGAGAACGACTCCAAGCACATTTGTCAAATATTTCTGCAGTTTCAGGTAGCTGTGTGTGTGTGTGTGTGTGTGTGTGTGTGTGTGTGTGTGTGTGTGTGTGTTTGTGAGTGTGTGTGAGTGTGTGTGCGCGTGTTCAGCTGTTTGAACCCTGTGTATCATGCTGGCAGCAGTAGCTCTGGGACACATTTGTATTTGTCTGTTAAGTGGAGGCATATATCCAAAGCCACGTGCCTGATAGTATGGACTCTGATCCAGTATGTGTGTTTACTGTTTGTGCATGTGCGTGAGAAACCAGTAATTAGTGTCAGAGAAAGATATTTCGGTAGAGGAGTGTGTCTGTTTTCTGTGTGATTTACCTTCATGGGGTTAACGGAAAGTCAGTGTCCCGTCTCTGTCAGTGTTCCTCTCAGGCTTTCGTCACCTGTAAACACAGGCAGCTGAGGCATGCCCAGGCACTGCCCAGGTATCGGTATGCGTCAGCTATGTAAAGTGTGAAGTCTGTTTCTCCAGCATTTATTTTTGACCTCTTATTATTTATGGAAGGGGAGTTAACAGGAAACCATCTTCACTCTATATATATATATCAATATTATTTTCACTGCAGAGGATCACTTCTTGCTTCACTTTCACTTCTTGATCACTTCTTGCTAACCCTATATTGCCCTTCAAGTATAATATTCTCACAAGGATATCATCACTCATTTCTGCAAGCTTACTATAAGACTTGTGACTATTTTAAGATGAACTTTGGGAGAGCTGTGTGGAGCTCCACCAACTTTACACATCAAAGTGTGTCCAGGAGTTGGGGGTAACACTGCATGTGTTAGTGTCTCCAGAGGGAGCTGTGTGAAGTCTGATAAATGTCCTCAAGTGATGTCACCTGAGTCAGCGTCGGTTGGGTCTGAAGAATCCAAGTTTAAGAAGTAGAAGAACATGGAGGTGTGGAGTCACAGAGCTCTGGAGCCCGCTGCTCATTTCTGCTGCAGACTACATTAGCCGCTACTACATAACACAGCAGAATCTCTGACAGAACTGTCAAGTTGCATTGTGGGTAATATAGGTGCCAGGTTTTGACCAGAACGAAGGATGCGTGGAATACGAAGACGATATCTCGGTTTCTGCTGTCCATTATGAGTCCGACAGTATTATAGGACTGTGACGCTTCTTAAGAGTGGGGCTCTGTGAAGTAGCCATGTATTCTGGATTGTTTAACGTCTACATTATTTCTTTTTAGCCCCTTCATCGTCTCCACCTGTCATGCTCCAAATATGTTTATTTCATTTAAACTGGACATATTGAATTGTATAAATGTGAGTGTTCTTTGACTCCGAGTTCAGTTGCTCTGCAGACCTGCTCGGTGTATTGTACTTTGATCTACAGTAAATCTATTCATATCGAATTCTGAAGTCTGTCTTGTTTTGAAGTTAAATTTGTTTTGTTGATTCTGAAAAGCGTGGCTGAGAATCTGAAACCATCTGGCCCAGAAGACTTTCCAGACACGACACCAGGTCTTTGCATATATTTAAGTACTTATGTCCTGTGATAATCTTTTTGATTAATTATGTTTGCGCTCAATGTTTGGCACAAAAGTGCTCTATTAATAATACATTTGACATGACATGTGATGGTCTAGTGGTCTAGTAGTAGCTAGTTCACTGTACGTCGCTATGGATAAGAGCGACTGCTAAATTACCTGTAATGTCATGTACTGTAACATTCTACTGAAGAAATGTTCCCATCAAAAACAGTCGACAGTGAGGTCTGTGGAGTATTTGACCTTTGCTGTGAACACCACCAACACAATTCCATTGGCCCTCATTGTTTTTGTGGCTGTGGCAGGTGTTTCAGAGGGTGATATCTCCAACATTTCCTGAAACAAACTACTCTGCATGGTTAGATGTTAAGTGAAAAAAACGTTTTTTGACTTGATTGGATGAACGATGAACGGTCCCTGGATTGCATACAACATTATCCCCTTCTGGTAAAACTACAGGCATTGAATCAGTGAACATGACTCACATGTAGTTTTTCATCTTCAGGTATACCGTGAGAAAAGAAAGGCGTAATAAGTGTAATGCTTCAGCCATATTTATGTTCATCATCATGATCACCAAGCACTCATGTGTAGATCAGAAATTAGTAAACAGAATACAGAGAAACAGCAGAGCCAATCACATTGAAGCATGACAACAGCAGCTCAACAAAATGAAGAATCAGCGTCTCCTGGAAATCATATGATGTGTGTTTTTTAACAGATCATTAGTACGATGATGATAGAATACTTCATTATAACTGACCAGTCTGATGTGTGCTTATTCTGTAGCAGTCTGGATTTATCTGTGTGTAGACACAGTGGACGCTCGTGGACCTCTCAAAGCAGAGGCTGCAGGGACTTAATGACCTGCAGAAGAAGCTTTTATATAGTATTCTTCTTCTATAGATTATTGCATTACTGTTTGTGCCTCTCCTCCCAACTGTGCACCATTTCCTCAGCGGGAGGCACCAAAATACCAAACAGACATATGGTGCGCTGTCATGAAAATACATGAAATGACAAAACAACCTCACTCCCTTTATTTGGAGAACCCCAGCACAGGACAGACAGACTTGGCTGGCAAAGTAAACATCCATAGAAGCCTGAAGTTCTCAAAATATTATACTGACACCATATGAGAAAAAATGCATGGGGATCACCAGTCAACATTTCTGTTGGACTTGCTCCTGAGCGTCACAACATTCACACAATAATCAAGGCTGGATTACCACTGGAGTTTGCTCTGTGCACTGTGCCTGATGGGCACTTTAAGGCGACTGGGTGGATGCACACAGCTGTTTGTAGCCCTGTGTCCATCTGCTGGGTTCATTCATGGAAACATTCCCCTCAGGAGCTCAAGGCAGCTCCATTCTGCAGAACCTCAATGCATGATGGATGAATGATTTAAGAATTCTGTGGCTCAGATGTTTGATCAACATATTTTACATAAACTCTTCATTCTGTCTTCAATTGTATATATTAAATCAAATCAAATCAAATGTATTTATATAGCCCAAGATCACAAATTATACATTTGTCTCAGTGTGCTTTACAGACTGTATAGGTTACAACACCCTCTGTCCTTAGACCCTCGCATCGCACAAGGAAAAACCTCCTAAAAGAAACCCCATAATTAAAGGGGGAGAAATGGAAGAAACCTCAGGGAGAGCAACTGAGGAGGGATCTTCTCCCAGGACGGACAGACGTGCAATAGATGTCGTGTGTACAGGATAAACAACATAGTACAAATACAACATTTGACAGAAATTATGTTGTGTTAAAAAAGAGAAAGTATGGATGAATCCAGGAAAATGTCAAAAAGGCTTCGCGGTGTCCAGCAGGACCAGGACAGCAGGCGCAGCCACGATTCCTGATCCTGACGTAAACTTTATCAGTGGTAACCTGCCACATGAGAGACACAGAAACTCCGGAGATGATACACCGGATGATGAGTTAGTAACATACATTTACATAAATGCATACAGATAGAGAGGGAGAAGAAGAGAGGGAGGGGAGGAGAGAGGAAGAGAAGGAAGAGAGCAGGGAGGTGTCCCCCGGCAGTCTAAGCCTATAGCAGCATAACTAGGGGCTGATCCAAGGCAAACCTGAGCCAGCCCTAACTATAAGCTTTATCAAAAAGGAAAGTCTTTAGCCTACTCTTAAATGTGGAGAGTGTGTCTGCCTCCCGAACACAAACTGGAAGCTGGTTCCACTGGAGAGGAGCTTGATAGCTGAAGGCTCTGGCTCCCATTGTACTCTTAGAGACTCTAGGAACTACAAGTAACCCTACAGTCTGGGAGCGCAATGCTGTTGGTTTATAAGGTACTATGAGATCTTTAAAATATGCTGGAGCCTGACCATTAATTGCTTTGTAAGTCAGGAGAAGGATTTTGAATTGTATTCTGTATTTTACCGGCAGAGCAGCTAATACAGGAGTAATGTGATCCCATTTCCTTGTTCTTGTCAATACACGTGCCGCTGTATTTTGGATCAACTGAAGAGTCTTAAGCGACTTTTTGGGACAACCTGATAACAATGAGTTGCAGTAATCCAGCCTTGAAGTAACAAATGCATGGACTAGTTTTTCTGCATCATTTTGAGACAGGATGTGTCTTATTTTTGCAATGTTACGTAGATGAAAGAAAGCAGTCCTTGAGATTTGTTTCATGTGGGAGTTAAAAGACAGATCCTGATCAAAGATGACGCCAAGATTCCTTACGGTGGTGCTGGAGGCCAAATTAATGCCATCCAGAGCTTCTATGTCATTAGAAAATGCGTTTTGGAGGCGTTTAGGGCCAAGTATAATAACTTCAGTTTTGTCTGTGTTTAACATCAAAAAGTTGCTAGACATCCAAGTTTTTATGTCCTTAAGGCATGCTTGAAGTTTAGCCAATTGATTGGTTTCGTCTTGGTTTAATTGATAGATATAATTGGGTATCATCCGCATAACGATGAAAGTTCATAGAGTGGTTCCTTATAATATTGCCCAAAGGAATCATATTTAAGGTGAATAGAATCGGTCCAAGTACAGAACCCTGCAGAACTCCAAGACTGACTTTGGCTGTCATGGAGGATTTATCGTTAACACATACAAATTGAGATCGCTCAGATAAATAGGACTTGAACCAGCTTAGTGCGGTTCCTTTTATGCCAACACAATGTTCCAGTCGCTCTAAAACTTGGTGTAAACTTCATGTTCATGTGTTCATTTGCTCTATGAAGGATTGTTATGTTAATAGAATCAATGTTCTGTAGATGTTGACAACTTAAATCACCTCAAAGAAGATGAAGAAATTACTGAGGTAAAGTGTACAAGAACACATCTTTTTTTGCTTTTAAGAAGAATTGTAAAGTGATGCAGAACTTTTGGGAACAAGTCAGTTGTGAGGATTAAAGAAACATCTGATGGACGAACGTGGAGGCCTGTCAGTCTAATTAGGGCAGTCATTTTAAAAAAAGGACACCAGATGATCTCTATATCTTCTTCCTATTATATTTAATGTAATTGTGAGGACGTTTTGACAAGAATATCTTTATTTTGGGATTGCGAATAAGTTTGGAGTAGTAGCGTAGCAAGAATCATATTGGGAAGAGTAATATACTGTTCAGTTTGTCATGTAGGCTGACCAGGGCCAGTCGGACACTATTCATCTTGATCAACAGAATGTAACAGTGTTGACGTTGTGTCAAAGACGTCTCTGTGTTGTGTTGCAGAGATATCTACTGAAGTTAGCATGCTAACTGACTAGCGCCGGCCCGTCATGTCTTGTAATACCTCTTGTTCCTCTAGAGGTGATGGTGAGTCACTGTAGCTGCAGTCTGCCTCAGTACAGAGGGAGAAGAAGAACAGTTTATAGGGCTTATACATGGAATCGGAGTTTCGGGCTTCCGGTGGAATCGCAATGCATGCTGGTGTGGCAAGCCTAGAAAAGTGAGCACCAACTCTACAAGGGCCGCCATATTGGATTTCTTCTCTACGTGTTTACATTGTATTTAGCTTATTCTTAAAGCGTGTTTACATTGTATTTGGCTAGTTTTTAGTGTGTAATCATTGCTCTTCTATTTATGGGATTTGGACACCGAAATTGTGTGGTGAAAGGATGTTCAAACAGTGGGAGAAAGCTAAATAAATGGGCAGAATCTCATTTTGAGCTTCACGATTGCACTCGTTTGATGAAAAATTGCGACTGCAAGCCCCCGTTCGAACTATTTCCATTTCCAACAGCACTAAAGAACAATGATAGAAGGCTAGCATGGACCAAAGCTGTAAAGAGACAGGATTACAATGGGAAGTCTTGGGAGCCAAATAAATCTTCGCGGATTTGCAGTGAGCATTTCATGTAAGGAAAACCAACAAATGAATTCCCTGATCCTGAACTCAACCTGGGGTATGTAGTCTATCTACTTGATTTGTATATTGACAAATGTACTTTCTATATATTGAGTTTTATAATAATTAACAAACACAAGTTAGGTATATATTTATAATAGCTTACCCTGCAACACAACTGCAATAAGCACTTATGATAGCGCCAGTTTTCTTAACTGCGCAGATCCATGCCGAATGTGGCATATGGGAAACTTTCATTGAATGAGTACATTTTGCTTTCAAAAAGCAATACTCAGAATCTGCGAGAGGCTTGAAAGATATTTGTTTCAACCAGCCAGAGTCAAACAGTCTAAATGCTTTGCCTTCTTTGTATTCGTTCAAAGTTCGTTTATGAAACTCAACATCGTTCCCTGGGTGTTCAGACATTAAAAATAATGTTATATCGCTGAGGTATATCGGCGGCCAAGAAGTCATGCTGTTTTCATTGACCCAGCCATCCTGCAATGTCAAGGGATCAGGCACTGAAACGCCACTCGGAATAACCAAAAGCTTAGTCTTTTCTTTTTCTGTGATTGAAATTCTTTCGTTAGCTGTTGGTTGCTCCTCAATGCCCATCTCTGATGCAGCAAACACCCTGGCAATAAGCTCGAGTTTTGTTCCTGAAACCTTTAAATTCCGCTTGTGGCAAAATACTTTCAAAGCTTCGACTTTCCACATCTGAACCTTATCATAAGAAAGGAGTTCAGAACTCATTGTAGAGTAGTAGGTTTGTTTACAACACGCTTGAAGAATAAGCTAAATACAATGTAAACACGTAGAGAAGAAATCCAATATGGCGGCCCTTTTAGAGTTGGTGCTCACTTTTCTAGGCTTGCCACCCAGCATGCATTGCGATTCCACCGGAAGCTCGAAACTCCGATTCCATGTATAAGTAGTGCTTGTTAATAATACATCCATGATCCCTGTATGTTGTATATGCTTGTTAGGTACTTCAACCACAGCACCTCTGCATACAAGGCTCTAATCTTGTCGGTTCAATGATTAATGATCAGTTAACATTGGGTATCGTTAGAAAAAGACATCTTAATTAACATCCCTCTTAGTTATTCATTGGTTAATTTATAAATTAATGAATTTTTCTCCCTGTGATTGGCTGCACCTAAGCTACTCATTTTCTTTTACACATTTCAGCAGTTTGGTTCAATTTTGCGTAATATAATGAATGAATTAGAATACAATTAATATGCCAAACTACTACAAACAAAATATAAGCATTACAGATTGTATGGATCAGGCTATCAGCAGGAAATGGACCCAAAGCATGACTCACAGGCAAAAAGGTTTAAGTAACAGTCTTTACTTAAAAAGGCAAAAACAAACAGGTAACTTTCCAAAAACCAGACAGAACAGAGTAATAAAAAACACTTGACTAAACATACGTTTAGTAACAAGGTAAGGTAACAACAACTAGAGCATAACACTTGGATTACTGCTGGACCACTCACTAGAACAGATCAGACGAACTGGCAGAGACTAAATACACAAGTAGACAAAGGTGATGAGGGACAGGTGAAACTGATCAGGACAGGTAATCACACAGGTGGGAAACACACAAGGGCAGGAAGTGAAGTATCTGAGAAGAGAGACAAGAGAGATTTTACCAAAATGAAACAGGAAGACAACTAAAGAGAACACAATTTAGACAAGGGACCGGGACATGACAGGACCCCGTTTAGAGGTAAAATACTGCCTCCTATTTCTTTGGAGCATTGCTGAATTACAGTAAAGTGGTGCACATTTATTTTTGTAGCGGTTTTATGAGGCACAGACATAATTATTTTGTGAGATCAGAAAATGCTTCTGTTTGGTTCAAAAGGGCAGTTGCAAACAACATATTTTGTCATTTTATTTGGAGGCTTCCATATATGTTTATGGGTAAGGTCTGGTAAAGACAACATCTACTTGGTTAAGGAAAGATTGTTGTTAAGGTTAATAATAACAATTTGGAAAGGTTCTCCCTTTTTCATTTTTGTTGTTTCACTCCCCACTGCCCACAGCAGCAAGGCTGCAGAGCACGGAGACCCCTGTGGTGGGTTTTGATTCAGACTAGTTTAAACACAAACACAGCTGCAGCTTTTGCTGGAATCATAATCATTGTGTGGTTTTAGCCAGGGTCCTCCTGTATTTAACCCGACTTAACAAAGAAGCATGTTTTGTCAAAATGTTTTAAGTTAAAAATGAATGCACAATAGTTATAATAATATAATAATGTTCGTTAATAAGATTCATATGAAGTTGGGGTTGGTGGTATAACTGACTAAGGTTTTAGCTTTTCCCTGTAAAAAAAACCTCCTAATAAGTATGGCATTATGGAAATTTATTTGCAGGACCGGGGGAGAGAGAGAGGAAGACAAGCAGCAAAGGGCCGCAGGTCAGATTCCAACCTGGTCTGCTGCAGTAAGCCTCTGTACACTATGGGTCATTCTGACATGACATAATGTTGTAACTTCATGCATTTGTTTAAAAATGTCAACTCACATAAGCTTCCACAAGTATCTATTAGATTCTGAGCTGGGTCATTATCTTTGATCTGAAATGAGACAGATTCAGAAGCTTCTTCACCATGAGAACTAAAAAAAACTATATCATTCTGTACATTACATTTAGCTCCCGAGCCTTTTTAAATGTAAATGCAATCATTTTTGCCTACACATTTCTTTTCTAGGAGAGACCTACCAGACAGCAGGGCCTTCACTCATCAGCACTGCATTTAAACATGCTTAAACCAAGTATCTGTGTTTAAGGAGACACGGCGATATCAGTTTGTACATTTTGATCACATCTCTGACCATCCTGTGGTTCCACTCTGTGCTGCGTGTCCACAAGGAAATAGACAGTTCCCTGAGTGGGTTTCTTTCTTCATTCATAAAAAAAGTTTAGCCTACAGTTAAATATATTTGATAAATAAACCTGATTACCTGATTACCTGTTCAGTAATACAGTAATACATTTGTGATAATTTGATGTACTATTCTTATAGTCACTTAAATTATAATCATAACGATCCTCACAATAAATCTTTTGGTACATGTTGTGTTTCATGTATGATTTATTGTTAAATAGAATGTGAACATAACATGAACATGCTAGCAAGCTCTGTAAAGCTCTGCATTGAGCTGAATGCTAATGTAAACATGCTAACTTGCTGATGTGTAGCAGGTATCATGTTTACCATCTTTGTTGCTGCTTTACTTAAAGAAGACACATTTTGATTATTAAAGAAGACTTTCCTCCAGGGAGATAAGCTCTCTTTTGACCTCACATGCCTGACACCATTTATCAAAGTGTAATTCCATATATTGTCTGGTTGGCAGTATTGTCTGGTTTCTGTCAAATGTAGGCATAACAAAAAACTTTAGCAATAAACTTTAGGGACCAGTTTAGTGCTTGCGGAACAGTTAAAAAAAAAAAGTCTAGACCAGTGATTGTTAACTGGCGGCCCACGGGGCTACAAACAACCAAATCATCCCATCCGGCCCGCAGAATATTAATGAATTTAGAAATATGACAGCTGCAAGTGCACCAAAGACAACTGCCAACCAGAAGAAAAACAACTTGCCAAACTAACCAGGAGTCAAAGAGAAAGGACGAGCCCTTAACCCATGGTATACAAGTTGAGGGTTGTCCAAGACACAACCTGAACAAGTCCCAAGCAGCCACAGAGACAGACTGAGTCCTAACAATTACTGAGGACATGACTTCTGGTCATCATAGGGGGCAACGGTTTGTCAAATCAATTGTTGCAGTTGTGATCCTGGCAGTTGTATTGTCCCACACAGTATCTCTCTGCTGTCTGTGTGTAACATCACAGGGAATTTATTCTAAAATGACTGTAACAGCGGAGGATGCTCACTTCATTTGTTTGACTCAGACTGCTGAAGCCTCATATTAGTTTCAGCTGAATTTACAGATTGCATTTCTACACAGAACACTAATTTGGGAGAAGCCTCAAATTTAGTCCCAGCATTGTCTCCCAAATACATCACTCAGTAATACTGAGCCTGCTGCCCAACCTGTCCATTCCTATTACCATGGACACAATGTAGGAAACCAGGAGATTAAGCCAATGCCTACACACTCTCTCTCTCTCTCTCTCTCTCTCTCTCTCTCTCTCTCTCTCTCTCTCTCTCTCTCTCTCTCTCTCTCTCTCTCTCTCTCTCTCTCTCTCTCTCTCTCTCTCTCTCTCTAAAGGCTGAGAAAACACATTCCAGTAAAATAAAAGCAGTGTAGAGTATACCTTGTTTTCACAGGTCGACTGGCAGATTCCAGGAATCAGTCTGGCATTTTAAAGCAGTTCATGAAATAGCTGACAGTCGACTGGTTTTTAGACCCAAATGCGCTGTATGGAAAATGATGTCCCCCTTACTTGATACTGACTAGTTCTTATATATTTTTTCTTTTTGTTTGCAAATGGGCCAATTATTCCTCCATGACAACCTGGCTGTTATTTCACACTGAATAACAAGTAAATCAGCCAGTTGACAGCTCCATGTTCTAGAATTACAGCTGTCAGATGACCCAACTTTTCACAGAATACCTTCCCCTCTCCACATTACCTCTGTTGAAACGTGTCCTGCTGCCTACAAAGAAAGAGTACATAGATTTATAACTTCACTGTGTCCCTTAAGACCCAGTGATTCTTGCTTCAGATATACACACTCTTCTACAGGATTAACTGGAACATGGATGAAAGTTTTGCATTCATCAGAATTAAGATGAGTAACCTTTATGAGGCAGACCCAATTAGGTTGAAATAAGCAAATGTAACTGCTGCATAGTGTGGCCTACACACATTGGAAGAGGGCTCACACGTGACATTTCCTTAATTTTCTCTTTTTATTTGAAACCTAAACCTCTCCAGTCTTATGCCGTTACATTCCTTTACACCTACAGTATCAAACTCCATCTTCTAAAACTGTAAAGAATTACTACACATACACACACACACACACACACACACACACACACACACACACACACACACACACACACGCTGACATCAACATGGCCATTTACATACTGTATCTCATCTCTTTCAAGTGTGCTACATATTGTACATGGACATAGTAGTTTTGGGAACCATAAGTTAAGATCTGAGCTACCTGCCAGCTCTGGTGCCAGCTCTCTACCAGGCTGCCACACAGAGCAAATATTGTGATGAGGTGTCATGTTCATTGTTCTTGCTACTCTTGATGAGCTCAGTAACTCTAAGAGTCTGTCATTTCACTGTCAGCATCCTGCTCACTTGAAAGGAGGGTCAAACACAGAGCTGTGTCTGATACTTACTGTATGTAAACGTGTGGTTAGTGTTTCATTCCTCTCCTGGACAGCTGAACACTTACACTCTTGTATATGTGTAGACATTAAAACTAAAAGGGGTGGACAAAATAACAGAAACACCTTATAGTACGTAGTATCTGCTTTATTTTAGAAAGTCTACCTGTACTTATTTTTGCTGATGCCTGATGCTGATTTTCCTATTAGTCATATCAATATGTCCTAATGATTAAGACGGTTAGACACATCTTATATTTTTTCCACTGCTTGTGACTGATGCATTAGCAGATCAGAAAAGATTCAGTAAGGCTGAGTGCAGGGACAAGTACTGTGTAGAAGACATTTATCAACATAGACAAAAGAAGACAAGTACAAAAACATACAGGATCCCAGTCAAACACTATCTTGGTAATATTCTGTATTTTCAGTGACAGAGATGTCCTCCTTCTCCCCGGCAGGCTGCAGCAGGGAAGCTCTCAGTGGACGTGTTGCTGCAGAATTCCAGCTCTGAGTTGCAGGACACGATGAGACGCCTAGGCTCCAACTCAGAAGATTGTTCTCGCCTCACCGCCGCCCTCTCCTGTCTGAAGAGTGCTAATGAAACAGGTGAAGCAGGAACCTGGCTGCCCTGCATGCAGTGAAGGGATCATTCATAGGAACTGCATAAAATACAACACATAAATACAAATACAATACATAGTATTGTTTCAGTCTTTTTTCAGTTTAATCTTAATTTTCATAATTTAGATGTTAGGATTTCATCCATAACACTTTTAAAACTTCTTAGTCATGAAAACACCAATGTTGTATTTAAAAATGTTTAACAAAGGTTTCTCGAGAGTTCTATCTATCACCTGTTGCCACATCATTATAAAGCACTGTATGGCTTTTCATTTGTATGCTTATGATTCTAGAGCTGGATGACACAAAACATTTTTAACTATTTGATTGTTTTAGCCTTTAGATTTTTGCTGCCCTCCTTAATAGCTTCTTTACAATTCAAACGTTGTTGTTCATTGTTTTGTAATGTGCGACTGTGTTCTACTCTCTAATTTGTGATCTTTGCTCTTTGACTCTTTGAGGTGAGCCGAGGCCTGACTCAGGCTCCTGCAGCTCTGAGCCCCAACAGGACAGTGATGCCTTCTCTCCCATTAGCCCCCCCTCCAGCTCTGGTGGCCCTTCCACCCCTCTGCAGCCCAGCAGTACCCACGGCCGCTCCATCTCCATATCAGTGGTACCTTGTTCAGATGACCATAGACCTTGCATATTAACTGAAGACGCGTTCACCCTGGAGCCAAGCACCCCTCCAGCCACTCGAGCCTCAAAGCCACGCACTGCCAAGGCCTCCCACACCCCCCCGCTGTCTTCCCGCAAACTACTGCAGCTCCTCCCCAACATTACACTGCCAAGAAGCAAGAGTCATGAGTCACAGCTGGCCAACCGCATAGAGGAGACTGCTGCACACAAGTAGGTCTGAGAATTGGTACTGCAGTCATGTGTTTATGGTAAATATGGTAGATCAGAGGCTCATGTTGAAAATGTGCATTAACTTTCAGCTGCTAAATATCAAACAATCAATAAAACTGTTGAGAAATGAGTGATTGCATTCAGTTATAGCCTCAGCCATTATGTATCTCATAACATTTAAAATACTGGAATATCACTGCTTAATCAATCACACAGCGACAATAAACGTCATCCAACAATTAGCTTTGTGATCTCCAGAAGATGACTTTTAAAGATGATACTGTACTTACATCAATGAATTGACCATTTACAGCAAAGGCAGCAGCTAGGATTCTGCTGGGAGCGTAGACCTTTGTTGGGTCTTGCTCTCCTCTCATCTTTCTACTGTCTGCAATAAAGGCACAAAACCTTCACAAAAATACTTTTTAAAAAGCATGTAGCTGATGCCAAACCTCACTGTTCTGAATGAACTAAGAAAGTTAAACACGCTGTTTTGGAAATCAACAAAGTTTTTCCCAACACACACCTTCTATGAGATGACTCTGCTAGGAACAACCCTCAAGCTAACGATCAAGTCTGGATTTATGTGGGTTTAGCTAGCTGCCCATCATTACATGTGATTGGATACATTTAGTTTTTTAAACCTCTGAGTTCAAGATCAGCCATGTTCTACAGGACGAGAAAGGAGAGGGATTATTGATTTAAAGATTCTCAAAATGTACTTTTGATATATTTTTGGCATATCAAAAAGATAACTGAACAGTGACCTCAGAGACACAGTGTCTTTAAGAGTCATCATCTGCCTTAAAGGTTCAATGTGTAAGATCTGCCATCATTTAAACTTAAACCAGCCTCGTCTCGTCCTCACCGCTGCCAGGAGGCTGCTCCACCGGGAGGAGAGTGTGTGAGAGACGGGAGATGGACAGATCTGCTGTTAGCAGTCAGCAGGTCGCACGGATTTAGCCGACTCTCCGCAAACTTTTTGTTGCTGCCCAGTACTCAGGTTAGACCCAGAACTCCGTCAGCCTGCTGGGACTCCCGGTGCCGGGACATTCACCGGCCGTAACGGAGCCGGATTTGTTCCCTCGTCTCTGCCGCTATTCAACTATCCAAACATAAAGTTACAAGGCGCGTACAGCCCTCAGTAAAAACACATATAATGATAAACACATGAAGATGATAGGATAGTAGAGATATTTAGACTCTCAGAGTTCCAGCAGTCTGCTCTAATGAACTGACTGACAGACACAAGAGTACACATTACACAGTAGAAGGGATATAGGCCTTTATAGCTAGAATACAATACACAATATTAAGAATACATTTGAATAATCTAAAACTTAGATTAAACTACAACTGATGGTTTTAATATTTTTAGATTGTATGGAGCCAGTTTAGAGGTGAAATACTGACCTCTATTTCTTTAGAGCAGGTGGATCAGAACTATACATTGAACCTTTAAACATCAGCTTTGAACAAAACAGGCATAATCATAGTATTTACTGAGCACATTCTTGATTCTTGAACATTTTATTTGAGTTTATTGCATTATCTATAATACCATCTCCAAGACAAAATGGTAAAACTGTGCAAGTAAGAAAATTGTCATTAAGTTGTTCATTCTGTCTAACACAGTCTCCAAGGTCAGGGCTCTGACTTCATGTAACTCACACAAATCTATATATACCCCTAACTATCACACTGGTTACCTGCTCCCCATGACAGAACAGTTCTGTATGCACACAGTCTCAGGCTGAAGTGGACTGCTGTAGTAGTTGTTAGTTGCTCTCTGTCATTGCAGAGGCTGTAAGAAGAACAAAGTGTTGGGTGCTATTCATGTCAACGGCTGCGGGACCAATCCTGGAGACTCAGCGCTGCGCTCACCGCTGCTGTCTGCCCGAACACCCGGCCCCGTCCCAGCCTCAGCCCCAGCCCCATACATGATGCCTGCCACCCCCACCCTGCTGGAGAGTGAGTCTCCATCACATATACTGGCCTGGAGTCCTGCTCTCATTGTCCTGTGATTCTCTTTCATTTTCTTCTTGTCTCTTTTTGTGTTTTTGACATATTACGTTCTGATGTTCTTCACAGATGCCACCATGCACAGGAGTTCCCCTCAGACAATGAGGAGAGACATTGGCCTGGCTGTTACACACAGGTGAGTGACCGTCTCCCCCTACACCTCCTGTCTTCTTTAGAATAAAATACTTATAGGAAAGAGTACTGATGATTTCAATATAACAATCATACTCTTAATAGTGAACTTATTTTAGGGTAAAAATACACATACAAAAGCATGAATTAGTCTTATGGTATGTTTTGGTTAAAAGTAAGCACATTTAATTGAATTGTAAGCATGCAATGCATTCAGCAGTGCATTCTCCCATGTGCAGCCCTCAGCACTGCCAACACTACTGAGCCAAAGTCTGCTTTCAGGAAGGTTTTGATTATATTACTGGAGTGAATATATTTTATATGATATTTCAGTTAACCAGCAGATAGTAGCCTAAAGCAGAGTGATAGTGAAGCTGTGGCATCAGAGTATGACACGCAGGAAGTCCATGGAGAGGATATGAAGCCTGAGAGTAAAATGGTTGAGATGTTCTTCTTTGGAGGTGGGTCATAGGGAAGGTTTTTATTGTTGCTCAATAAAAGTTTATACAACGTTAAATCAGCCATTTAATTATAGTTCAACTCAACTAAATTGCTGATTTTTTTATTTATATTAGAAGGGTTTTCAATGATGTGCTTATGATATGGTACATGTTTGTTTATCTGCATATAGATACAGCCTCAGCAAATAACCCTGTTATTTCCATTTTATTCAGGTTATTTCCCGTTAATTCAATGGAAAGTTTCCACCTTGAATATTCCCCGAATTTTGCAACCTAGCACAATGAGTATGATTTGTCGGTAGGGGTTTGTAAACTTAACATTTAAAGTTGGCCCCTCCTCCCCAGATTCACACTTGTCTTGGACAATATTCTGCCATTTTGTAGATCTTCTTGGGTGCGTGCTTCATTATCTGGCACCTGCTCACTATGTTTGTATAAAGGTTGATGCCCAGAAACATCCCGAACACATCAAAACAAAAAATCCTGCTGATAGACACTGTATTTTATTGAAGTTGTGTCATGGGTTCAGCAGTTAGGTTAAGTGCTGTGATTCTGAATTAAGAAGCAAATTAGCATTCCTATAGGTGAAGTAATCCACATGTTTGAAGACAAGGTCATTATGATAAAGAAAAGTTTTTCTTTCTTTTGTAGGTTTTCCACCAAGTCCTGGCTCTCCCAGACTTGCCAAGTGTGTCGCAAGAGCATGATGTTTGGTGTCAAGTGCAAACACTGCAAGTAAGTCAAGTAAATATAAGCCCCATTCTGTCTGATTAAATTATTACTTGTTATGGTCTCATTAGTCGTCATAACCATTTGTTCACAGGTTAAAGTGCCACAACAAATGTACCAAAGAGGCTCCCTCGTGTCGGATATCATTTCTCACATGTAAGCAACACGCAACGTCTTTAGTTTCTTTCACCTTGTTATAAAGCAGTGTTCTTTATGGCCTTAGATTTGATTTTATGTGAGAAAGTAACACGAAAATGAAGTGTTGTTCTAAAAAGACAGTAACTAGTTTTTTCTGTCTAATCCTCATAGTAGCTGTATATACACTTTGCATTGTAGACTGTAAGTGCATTTGGAAGGGATCTTGTAATGACTAGTATGAACAGAAGGAAGGATTTTAAATGTAAATACAGGCGTTTGTCTATTTTCTTAAGATGGACTTGAAAATGTTTGAACCTGTCTCTTAATATTCAATGTGATGTAAAATGAGTTAATGTTTTAATGTGGTTGGCAGTGCCAAGGATGCGGAGGGCAGAATCAGTGCCATCAGATATCCATAACCGGATTGATCACACAGCAGAAATCCCACTGCAGTTTGGCACTTTACCAAAAGCAATAACCAAAAGGGTAAGTACATAAGTACGGGTTTCTTTTCTATTAAAGTATGTTTTGAACTGCTGTTGCTGATTCTGTGTGTGTGTGTGTGTGTGTGTGTGTGTGTGTGTGTGTGTGTGTGTGTGTGTGTGTGTGTGTGTGTGTGCGCGTGCCTGTGCGTGTGCGTGTGTGTGTTAGCAGGAGCCTCCCCCCAGTTTAAACCAGCTGGACTCCAGCAGTAACCCCTCATCAGCCACCTCCTCCACACCTTCCTCCCCAGCACATTTACAGCAGAATAACCCTCCTAGTGTCAACACCACACCCCCATCACCGTCAACGCAGGGATCTCGGGACAGCCGCTTCTACTTCCCAGGTCACCCCCCTGTCCCCGGTATCACTCACACACAAACAAGCCTTGTGTGATGTAGGAAGGTTCTTCACAGCAGTCTGTTTAAATGTATTGGGTTGTACTGACAGGTGTTTATAATACTTAGTATAGATTTGATATAAATGCGGGGAGGGTCCGGGGAGTGTTGTTGGATTAGACTGCATTACCTTTGACAACTTCACATCTGTGTGTGTTTTCAATACAATTTGGCCTGAAAATGTTCAAAAATGTTTGCTGATATCAAGAGCCAACAGAGGACAAGTGTGATCTGGAAACACGATGATACAGAGCTAATGTGCACCAGAGGAGGTGCAAGTTTTTGTTGTCAAAGCTGTATCCCATTAAATTTAGTAATGGACTTATCAGTGTGAAAAGGGTTAAAAAACACAAAAAACTTAAAGTGCATACAGATGGAAAATCATCAGACACAGAATGTCTTAAAGGGACAGTTCATCCCAAAATCAAAAATACATATTTTTCCTCTTACCTGCAGTACTATTTATGAATCTAGATAGTTTTGATGTGAGTTGCTGAGTGTTGGAGATAACGGCCATAGAGATATCTGCCTTCTCTCCAGTATAATGGAACTAGATGGCACTCGGCTTGTGTTGCTTAACGCAAGTTTCATGTAGGAACTATTTTCTTTCTACCAATCTACACCCACCAACCGTATCACTGCACAAAAGATGAGTTAAAGAGGAGTTTTCCTTGAGATAACTTCTGTTATGATCTGGCGCAATACAAAAGGAAGAAAAAGACACGAAAGTGAGAAGGAAGTGTGCACCTGCTCAGCTAGCTACTGTTTGAATCTGCGCTGTCACACGTTTCCCGTCCATGGGTAGATGCATTTTCAAGATAAGCGAAGAAGAACAATCTAGTTCAATTATACTGGAGAGAAGGCAGACATCTTTAAAGCTGAAATCTCCAATACTCACACACCAAAACCATCTAAATGTATACATAGCACTGCAGGTAACTGTCCCTTTAAAGTTCTCACATCAATGCCAGTTTACTCACCATGGTGAATACCACTCAGCCTGAGGAAACAGCTATATAATGTCTTCTCTGGAGGAGCTTTATCTGAAGAAATGTCGGGCTAGGAGACTTTTAACAGAAAGCCTGCATTGCAAACTAGAGGCATTGAGTTTGAAAGATGTGGACATTTAGCAGGCAGTGAGGGTCTAACAAAATGAAGCTAGTGATTGTATTATGGAACATGTTGGATCCAGTGTTTATGGTGTTGACTCATACTTAGAACTAAACGTCAGGAGTCTAAACCAATGCTGCTTTGCTTTTGACCGTTCATTTTTTAAATTTCTCATTTACATGTATCTCTGTTTCCTGTTGTGAGACAATGAAACTAGAATCAGATAGAGATAATGGTACCTCATGACTACTACCAGTTAATCAGTAGTCATTCTGGTGTCATAAAGTAATTGCTTTATGGATGTAACGTTGTGTGAGTTAATTACAGCAGCAGCACATTCCAGTGAGAGCTCACAGAGCAGGTGCCACACTGGGCATGTTGACTTCCTTGTTCTGCATACACACCGAGCCACCAAGTCCAACGTTTAACATTGATTCACCCTGGTGACCCTTTTGACCGTTTTCTGTTGTGATTTCATAAAGTGACGTGTAAAGCCTTTTTGAAAGATGAGAATTACTCTTGTAGTGCAGTGTTCTGAAGTTGTATTTTCCAACAGATGTTCCTGCTTCCACATATACTGCTGTTCAGCATGCTGGCAGCTCTTATGAGTCTGGGTAAGAGGAAGCATATTGTCTGATTTTATTTTATCACATTTCATATAACAAAACGGATCAAAGAGATGTATGAGGTCATTTACAGTCTCAGTGTCTTTACATCGTGAGTCCCACAGAGACTTTATTTTTACACTCATTACTTAGTTACAAATGTAAAGGATACTTATCATTGTCTTTGTTTGTTATGTATTGATGTTAAAAAACAAAAATTGGTTAATATATCCATATCAGACTTTTTAAACTCTCAATATATAAATACAGTACCTATAGGCCTGTTTCTATCAAGCTTAATAACGCTGAAACAAATTGAGTTGGTTGTTATTCTTGTGGTTTTCTCTCAGACTGTCACAGCTGGCCTTCACTGACACACAGCTAATAGCAGCGAAGCAAGGCGGGGTGAGTACTGGAAGTCACACAGTCAGTGACCACAAAGAGGAAGGGGAACTAATGACTGACTTGCCTGTGTTATGTGGTTTACAGCACTTGTCAATGTACCGTTGTGTGAGCAATGGTTACCATTACATTACATTACATTACATGTCATTTAGCAGACGCTCTTATCCAGAGAGACTTACAGTGAACTAACTACAGGGACAGTCTCCCTGGAGCAACTCAGGGTTAAGTACCTTGCTCAGGGGCGCAATGGTGGCAGCCCTGGTATTGAACTCACAACCTTCTGGTGTTGTGTTTGGAAGCCGAACCACTAGAGCAGGGGTCTTCAACCTGCGGCTCAGGAGCCACATGTGGCTCTTTAACACCCTATGAAGTGGCCTCCTGTAGCTTTGACAAAAACATGTATTTCTTATTGCACAGTGGACAATCTTTCAAAGGGAACACCACTTATCTTGGAGTTCCAGGTGATATTGTGACACTGAAATATAATATTTTTTAAAATATTTCGTTAACTAAAAAATGCATCGCATTCTACTGGGCGGTGCCTTTCCCTTCAGGTGGCTTATCTTGAGTTGCAGACCCCCGCCTAACTCGGTATGCTAACCATGGATAAAACCAAAAGAAGATAAGTTTCGGAGGAAAACTGTTTAATTCTGTGTGGACAGATCAAATCAAATCTAATTTATTTGTATAGCCCAATATCACAAATTATACATTTGTCTCAGTGTGCTTTACAGACTGTACAGGTTACGACACCCTCTGTCCTTAGACCCTCGCATCGCACAAGGAAAAACTTCCTAAAAGAAATCCCATAAATAAAGGGGGAAAAATGGAAGAAACCTCAGGGAGAGCAACTGAGGAGGGATCCCTCTCCCAGGACGGACAGACGTGCAATAGATGTCATGTGTACAGGATAAACAACATAGTACAAATACAACATTTGACAGAAATTATGTTGTGTTGAAAAAAAAAGAAAGTATGGATGAATCCAGGAAAATGTCAAAAAGGCTTCCCGGTGTCCAGCAGGACCAGGGCAGCAGGACTCATTCAAGAAAACATTAAAAGCCAAAGAAATTATCACCACCTCGATTTGGATGAAAACACACTGAAACGGACATAATTAAATACAAACTGGCTTACTGGTTTACTCTTTTTAAGATATTAGGATGCAGTTATACGTTTTCTTTATTTCAAAGTGGGCTACTTTTTTTTAGTCATTTAATTTTTATATTGTATTTTTTATGACCTAAACATGCCACTGTATTTTTTCCTTCTATTCACAAGAGTTTGGTGTTTTCCTTTGTTTAAAACAGGTAAAAATAGAAACCGTTTCTTTTATTGTCATTCTGTAATTTCATAAATGCAACAAATGTAGTATAACTATATATTAAATCTATAAACTGTGTTATCAAATATGTTTTGCGGCTCCAGACAAATCTTATTTGGTGGAAGAGGGGCAAAATGGCTCTTTAGATAGTGAAGGTTGCCAACCCCTGCACTAGACCATCACATGTCATGTCAAATGTATTATTAATAGAGCACTTTTGTGCCAAACATTGAGTGCTTTACAACAAACATAATTAGGCAAAAAGATTATCACAGGACATAAGTACTTAAATATATGCATAGACCTGGTGTCGTGTCTGGAAAGTCTTCTAGGCCAGATGGTTTCAGATTCTCAGCCACGCTTTTCAGAATCAACAAAACAAATTTAACTTCAAAACAAGACAGACTTCAGAATTCGATATGAATAGATATACTGTAGATCAAAGTACAATACACCGAGCTGGTCTGCAGAGCAACTGAACTCGGAGTCAAACAACACTCACATTTATACAATTCAATATGTCCACCTTATCAATGAGCTTACTCCCTCATTCTATTTCTGCTGATAATGTACACCAATATTCCGAGTCATACATGTTTTTCAAAGATAATGGTGTCTGACTCATTGCTGACTCACATTGCTTTGTTTGTGCACTTCTGTATAAAGTGCTTTGAACTGAGGTTTACTCAAATCACTCATTGATTAAACAGTCCATGTTCACTTCCATTATTCTGCTGTTTGTTTCAGGAGGAAGACCACCCAGCCAAGGATGAGGAAACAGCTGACCAGTGCGGCATAAAAAAGAGCTTTTCCGTTGAGGAGTGTGATGACGGGCTGGAGGACCTGCCTTCTTCCATATGCCGTCGTGGGGCTGTTGGCCGCTGGAGGGGCCCCATCTCTCGTAAGGCCAGCCAGACCAGTGTCTACCTGCAGGAGTGGGACATCCCGTATGAGCAGCTGCAGCTGGGAGAGATAATTGGCAAGGTGAAGACAGAGATATAATACAGACCAACTAAATGTTAGTATACAACATAAAATATCAACATATGGCTCTAACACAGCGGACACATTTGACTTTGTGGATGTCCAGGGTCGCTGGGGGAGGGTGCATAAGGGCCGCTGGCACGGTGAGGTGGCCATCCGCCTAGTGGAGATTGACGGCAACAACCAGGATCACCTGAAGCTCTTCAAGAAGGAGGTGATGAACTACAGGCAGACCAGGCACGAGAACGTCATCCTGTTCATGGGCGCCTGCATGGCCCCGCCACACCTCGCCATCATCACCAGGTACTCGCCACATCTTATTCTGCTCTTGTTCCCTCGTTTCCAGTACAGCTCCAGTACAAAGAAATGTATGGCAATACTTATTTTTCATATTATTACATGTGATATGTTGTGTTGCTGTGAATTGAGTTCTAGTAACCATGATGCATGTGTTTTCTCTGCAGTTTCTGTAAAGGTGTGACTCTATACTCTGTTGTAAGAGAAAGAGGTCACATGCTAGACGTCAATATAATCAGACAGATTGCACAGGACATTGTAAAGGTAAGCAACCTGCGAGCTGTGTGAGACGGAATAAAAACAAGAAAAACTATTACTTCAATATAACTATATGAGGATTTCTGATATAATATGAAACAAAATATCACATGACAATCTGATGTTCATTAAAGCCTGATAATATCAGAGACACAGTGTCTTGTCACAGGATCATATTTATCTGAATTTCTGTGTATTTTTGTGTAGTTTAAAAGACTGAAATATGTATTTCAACTATTTTTAAGTGACATTGGTTTAATGTTGAAAGTATTTTCTAAGATATAAGTATTACACAGATAAATACTTCCCTAATGAAGTCACATTAGGCCTCCATCTGTGAATAAATAAAATATCCAGTAATACTTAATTACTTTATTGGTCTATCACTGGTCAGACTGTGAAAAGGAAGACCAAAGAGAGTTCTGAGGAAGAAGAAATACTAAAGCCACTTTGTATTGAATTTGAATGTTTCTGACTTTGTTGCCCACCCAGTGGTCTAATTTGAAAGATGTTATAGTCACATACGAATTCTACACATAGGGCCTTTTAGTGATATCAATACAAATATGTCCCACTCCTTTACAGGGAATGGGCTACCTGCATGCCAAAGGCATCATTCACAAGGATCTGAAGTCCAAGAATGTGTTTTATGACACAAACAGGGTGGTCATTACAGACTTTGGTCTGTTTGGGATGTCTGGAGTGGTACAGGAAGGCAGGTAGGAGTGACACAAATGATATTCAGATCTGTATCTCTCTCTCTAATGATCTGTACCTCTGGTAAGCCAGGGTCCCTGTGTTCATTGTGTGTGTGTGTGTGTGTGTGTGTGTGTGTGTGTGTGTGTGTGTGTGTGTGTGTGTGTGTGTGTGTGTGTGTAGGAGAAAGAACGTGTTGCGGATACCTCAGGGCTGGATCTACTACTTGGCTCCAGAGATTGTTCGAGTGATGAGCCCGGAGGTTGATGAGGACCAGCTGCCTTTCTCCAAAGCTGCTGATGTTTATGCATTTGGGTATTCAGATTCCAATAATTTATTTTATTGTCCTTTAGATTTACACAAAAAATGGTCTTTCGCTCTGGCATTTAGGTCAACACACAGTGTGATATTGATTGATTAACCTGAGCAGGTTAATCAACAGACGCTCACCCTTTATACTAGGGTGGAGATGGTCTAGTGGTCTAGTGGTCTGGCTTCCAAACAGAACACCAGATGGTTTTGAGTTCAATACCAGGGCTATCACCATTGTGCCCCTGAGCAAGGTAATTAACCCTGACTTGCTCCAGGGAGACTGTCCCTGTATTTAGTTAGTAAGTCGCTCTGGATAAGAGCAAATAACCTGAATGTAAATTCATGAAACTAAATGTTTAATGAAACATTTAGTTTCAATGCCACCTTTACTTCAGAATAGAGCATTTACATTCAGGTTATTCGCTCTTATCCAGAGCGACTTACTAACTAAATACAGGGACAGTCTCCCTGGAGCAAGTCAGGGTTAATTTCCTTGCTCAGGGGCACAATGGTGATAGCCCTAAAGATTTAATGCTTTAGAGTTCCTGAGCCTGTACTTTGTCTTTTGTGCCTGTTTGAATCCTTCAAAGTCAAAACAAGGTTTCCTGGTGAAAGCTGTTTTCATGTATCTTTACATAGCAAGACATGTTCTTCAACATTTAGTCCTAACTGTACATTTATTAAATGTTATTTCCCGGAGCTTCATACACCATTACAGTTCATTTAGCTGACACTTTTGTCCAAAGCGACTTACAATAAGTGCAAACAATCATGAGGATACAACTCCGAACAGCAAGAATATTGCAGGTACATTAGCTTCAAATAGGTACAATCCTTTACGTGCAGAACAATAGCTTCAAATAAGCCAAACCAAGTGCAGCATACACACACAAAATAATACAAATTCAACTATTAGCTACAAATAAGCCAAATCAATGTAAGTGCAACATACAAAGAATTGTTTTTTTGTTTTTTTGAGGGGAATCTGGGTCCCACTCGGAGTGAGGGAGTGGCGAGCCTATTGGCCGATGAAGAGTGAAGTGAACGTGCTGGGGTGTATGGTTCGACCATAGCCTGGATGTAGGAAGGGGCTGATCCATTCACAGCACGGTAGGCCAGCACCAGAGTCTTGAAGCAGATTCAGGCCGCCGCTGGTAGCCAGTGAAGGAGAAGCGGTGTAGTGTGGGAGAACTTGGGTAGGTTGAAGACCAGTCGGGCTGCTGCATTCTGGATGAGCTGTAGAGGTCGAATGGTACATGCAGGTAGTCCAGCGAGGAGGGAGTTGCAGTAGTCAAGGCGTGAGATGACAAGAACCTGCGTCGTCTTCTAAGTCAGTAGGGGACGTATCCTCCTGATGTTGTACAGAGTGTCTGCAGGAGGGGACGTATCCTCCTGATGTTGTACAGAGTGTCTGCAGGAGGGGACGTATCCTCCTGATGTTGTACAGAGTGTCTGCAGGAGCGGGTTGTTGCAGTGATGTTGGCACTGAAGGACAGTTGGTCGTCCAGTGTCACACCCAGATTCCTTGCAGTCCGAGTCGGGGAAACAACAGAGGTGCCGATGTTGATGGTAAGGTCTTGGATGGGAGAGCCCTTTCCCGGAAGGAAAAGGAGCTCGGTCTTGTCAAGGTTGAGTTTCAAGTGATGTGCGGTCATCCACCGAGAGATATCAGCCAGACAATCCGAGATCTGTGCGTCCATCTGGGTTTCAGATCTGGGAAAAGACAGAATCAGTTGAGTATCATCTGCGTAGCTGCGGTCGGAGAAGCCGTGAGAGTGAATGACAGAGCCAATTGAGTTGGTGTACAGCGAAAAGAGGAGGGGACCTAGGACGCAGCCCTGAGGTACCCCGGTGGCGAGTTGACAGGGGTCCGACAGCCCCTCTCCAAGTTACCCTGTAGGTGTGGTCCTTTAGGTAGGATTCGAGCAGGCAGAGAGCAGAGACTCCCAGTTCTTGGATGATGTATAGGAGGATCTGGTGGTTCACTGTGTCAAGCGCAGCAGAAAGGTTCAGAAGGATGACAACAGAAACCACCACGTGACACATTTTCTTAGACTCACTGACATGGACAGAGATGGAATGTTAAAGAGCTTATGAGGTGGTTTCACTCTCCCCTCAGTTTTCCTGATCTAATTTTTGTGTTGTGTCATTTTCAGCACAATTTGGTATGAGCTGCAGGTGAGAGACTGGCCAATCATCAACCAACCTGTGGAAGCTAAAATCTGGCTGGTGGGCAGCAGTGAGGGCATTAGGAAGGTGCTGGCAGACACCAACCTGGGCAAGGAGGTCACGGTGAGTCTGTTACATAGATCGTATGTCGGCACTTTAAGGCAAGGGACTGAATTATGATCTGATATCACAATTTCAGCCATTTCTGAGCCCAATAAATTG
The DNA here is from genome assembly GCF_900634415.1 of Cottoperca gobio. Lineage (NCBI taxonomy): Eukaryota > Metazoa > Chordata > Actinopteri > Perciformes > Bovichtidae > Cottoperca > Cottoperca gobio. The sequence goes on along the minus strand of NC_041367.1, from coordinate 26,885,904 downwards.
TTGAATAGTAATGCTCTGTAATAATAAGTATAGTCTTTAGTATAATAATAAATAATAATCTCCATGCATCTTCTAACTTATTTGTTGAAGTAAAATCTTCAACCATTTTAAAGCTATGCCGGGCGAGTTTATCAAAGGTATGCTTAAAGTCCCCTTCTATAGTTATGGAAATGGAGCAATCGACTCAAATCAACTTTTTTTTATCATCACACATGTACACAGCACACACAGTGAATGTTAGACTGCATTTAACCCATCATAGTATTAGGAGCAGTGGGCAGCTACTATACAGTGCCCCGGGAGCAGTGTGGGGATCCGGTGCCTTGCTCAAGGGCAGCCGGCATTGCCCAGGAGGCGAACTTGCAACTACCAGTCCAACCTCTGTTCTTGGTCCGTTTGGAACTGGCGACCTTCCAGTTCACAAGTCACCACGGACTGAGCTACTGCTGCCCCAAAATGATGTTTGATTATATTTTAATTCCTGTCTGGGTAATATCTAATAATAGTCTGAATTCTGGGGGTATATACAAAGATACTACTGTATACATTTCACCATAGTACAAGTTAAAGTAACAAAAACGGCCATCTTGATCTTTGTGTAGTGCTATTATGGAAAAGGTTATATTTTTACTAATCAGAATTCCTACAACTATTGCTGCAGTAGGTGGCATCATAAGCCTCTCCCATAACAGTTGAGTTGTGAGCTAGTGATTGGAAAACATATTGGTCAATGTAAACCACATGTATTTATCCTCCTCCCACCCCACCAGGAGATCCTGTCTGCCTGCTGGTCCCCTGAGGCAGACAACAGGCCCACTTTCACCCAGCTGGCAGACATGCTGGAGAAGCTGCCCAAACTGAACCGCAGGCTGTCTCACCCCGGACACTTCTGGAAGACACCTGAGTAGATATCATAGAAAGAGAAGGCTTATTAATGATACAGGGTGAACCAGTCTTCGTCATTTGATTTAGTCGATAAACGTCTAGAGTTTCATGTCATGTGAGCAGAAATGAGATAGAGCTCAGAGGGGAAAATATTTTTTAAAGGATTTTGTAAAGTAATGTGAATATTATGAAGCTAAACAGCCCTTTAATTCAGGCCTTTATGAAAAGCTGCTCCTAAATGGCTGTATGTTGGGCAGCTTTGGCTTTGTGTTGCTGTAACAAATACTGTCACATGACATCCTGTTTCAATAGATCATAAATGTATTAATGGCTCAAACGGCAGACTTTGACTCTGGGCAGGAGAACAATGAGCTGCGGACAATACTGGAAACATTAAAGAAACCTTTTACTCACATGTGTGCACTCTGCCACCGCATCATGTTAGTGAATGTGTGTGCGTGCATGTTGTTTCCTCTGGCAGGAGTACAATGTACGCTTGGTGAATGTAATGGGGGCTTCATGCTTCAAACCATGATCTTATATGTATATATGGAGGTTGTATTTAATATACCGTGTTTGTACAAGGGTTTCAATTTTAGAGCATTTAATTGGTACTTCAGTCACTTCTGTGTATAGATTTCAGACACTGTGTAAACTGTTGGTTGATTGGTGTTATTTTTCTTTCTTTCTTTTTTTTGAGGGTTGTGGTTTAGTCTGCAGAGTTTTTTTGTACAGGATGTGATACTTTGTAAGCTTCTGGTCTGAACAATTGAAGATGATAAAGCTGATCTCCAATAAATGCACTCCTGTGAGGCACTTCTCTAATAAGACCACTGTAACTCTCATTACTGACGAGGGATATTACATCACATAGGGCAGGGGTCGGGAACCTATGGCTCGCAAGCCATATATGGCTCTTTCGATGACGTGTTATGGCTCACAGACAATTTTGAGCTGACATTTTTTAACATATTTAACAAGTAATAAATAATTATACTGTGTCATTATAAAGTAAAACATTTAGCAGCGGATTTTGTTTTAGTTCTCCCCTCTCCTTTCCTCCACTCTGTCTCTGACTGTAACAGTGTGCGCACGTGTGTGAGTGTGTGTGGGGGGCGGAGCCCTGCCCTTCGCGAAACAGCTGAGGAGAAACTGAGCAAAGCAAGCAGTCCAGGGGTGTCAAACTCAATCACAGAGAGGGCCAAAATTAAGGCATCGTTTCGGGGGTGAAGCTTGGAAATTATGCAGCGCCCACAGAGTCACACTTTGCCTTGAGTGTGTCGTTACACTGGAGGTGTTTACATCTCATGTTCCATCTCCAGAGCTTTACAACACAGCGCTTCCTGGTTTGTGATGCGGTGATACACCGTCAGCTCACTCACCTGCACAGTTCTCTGCACTAATCCGCTCTTTTCATCACATCGCAGGTGCTCCATCTGTCGTCAGACCCGTCAGTTTGTCCCATGGCAGCTTCATTTCATTCACACATTTAGATACTTCCTCAAATATGTATTTTCCCGTGGTTGTGCCATGCATTGATTTAATTACCAAAACCGGCGGGCCAGTTATGATAGAGAAATTATATTTTCTCGCGGGCCGGATATAATTGTGGCCTTGAGTTTGACACCCCTGCAGTAGACACAGAAACGTGCACATACATTAGATAAATAACATAAACGTTTAGTTTAATAAAACCTGTTCAATGTGAAAAGTGAGTTCCATCCATCCATCCATCCATCGTCTACCGCTTATCCGGGATCGGGTCGCGGGGGCAGCAGCTCCAGTAAGGAACCCCAATCTTCCCTCCTCCGGGCCACATCCTCCAGCTCCGACTGGGGGATCCTGAGGCGTTCCCAGGCCAGTGAGGAGATATAATCTCTCCACCGAGTCCTGGGTCATCCTCGGGGTCTCCTCCCAGCTGGATGTGCCTGGAACACCTCCCTAGGGAGGCGCCCAGGTGGCATCCTTACTAGATGCCCGAAACCACCTCAACTGGCTCCTTTCAACGTAAAGGAGCAGCGGCTCTACTCCGAGTCTCTCACGGATGGCTGAGCTTCTCACCCTATCTCTAAGGGAGACGCCAGCCACCCGTCTGAGAAAACCCATTTCGGCCGCTTGTACCCGTGATCTCGTTCTTTCGGTCATGACCCAGCCTTCATGACCATAGGTGAGGGTAGGAACGAAGATCGACCGGTATATTGAGAGCTTTGCCTTCTGGCTCAGCTCTCTTTTCGTCACAACGGTGCGGTAAAGTGACTGTAATACCGCCCCCGCTGCTCCGATTCTCCGGCCAATCTCTCGCTCCATTGTCCCCTCACTCGCGAACAAGACCCCGAGGTAATTAAACTCCTTCACTTGGGGTAATGGCTCATTCCCTACCCGGAGTAGGCAATCCACCGGTTTCCTGCTGAGAGCCATGGCCTCAGATTTGGAGGTGCTGATCCTCATCCCAACTGCTGCACACTCGGCTGCGAACCGATCCAGTGACTGTTGAAGGTCACAGACCGATGATGCCATAAGGACCACATCATCTGCAAAGAGCAGCGATGAGATCCTCAGGTCTCCAAACTGCAACCCCTCTCCTCCACGACTACGCCTCGATATCCTATCCATGAAAATCACGAACAGGATTGGTGATAAAGCGCAGCCCTGGCGGAGACCAACATTCACGGGAAACAAGTCCAACTTACTGCCGAGTATCCGGACACAACTCTCGCTTTGGGCGTACAGGGATTGGATGGCCCTCAAAAGTGACCCCCTCACCCCATACTCCCGCAGCACCTCCCACAGTATCACCCGGGGGAACTGGTCATACGCCTTCTCCAGATCCACAAAACACATGTAGACCGGATGGGCGTACTCCCAGGCCCCCTCCAGGATCCTTGCAAGAGTAAAGAGTTGGTCTGTTGTTCCACGACCAGGACGGAATCCGCATTGTTCCTCTTCAATCAGAGGTTTGACTACCGGCCGAACCCTCCTTTCCAGTACCTTGGAGTAGACTTTACCAGGGAGGCTGAGAAGTGTGATACCTCTGTAGTTGGCACACACTCTCTGGTCCCCCTTTTTAAATAGGGGAACCGCCACCCCGGTCTGCCAACCCCTAGGCACTGTCCCAGACTTCCACGCAATGTTGACGAGGCGTGTCAACCAAGACAGCCCCTCAACACCCAAAGCCTTCAGCATTTCTGGACGGATCTCATCAACCCCTGCGGCTTTGCCACTGTGGAGTTGTTTGACTACCTCAGTGACTTCCATCAGGGAAATTGACGATGATCCCCCATCAGCTTCCAGCTCTGCCTCAACCATAGAGGGCGTGTTAGTCGGATTCAGGAGTTCCAAAGTGTTCCTTCCACCGGCCAATAACCTTCTCAGTCAAAGTCAGCAGGGTCCCACCCTTGCTGTACACAGCTTGGATGGTTCCTCGCTTCCCCCTCCTGAGGTTCCGGATGGTTTTCCAGAAGCACCTTGGTGCCGACCGAAAGTCCTTCTCCATAACTTCTCCGAACTTCTCCCACACCCGCTGCTTTGCCTCTGACACGGCAGAAGCTGCCGCCCTTCTAGTCCTTCGATACCCTGCAACTGTTTCCGGAGTCCTCCCGGATAACATAACCCGGAAGGACTCTTTCTTCAGTCGGACGGCTTCCCTGACCACCGGGGTCCACCACGGTGTTCGAGGGTTACCGCCCCTTGAGGCACCTAAGACCTTGAGACCACAGCTCATTACCGCAGCTTCAGCAATAGAGGTTTTGAACATCGCCCACTCAGGTTCAATGCCCCCAACCTCCACAGGGATGGCTGAAAAGCTCCGCCGGAGGTGTGAGTTAAAGATCCCCAGGACAGGGGCTTCCTCCAGACGTTCCCAGTTCACCCGCACTACCCGTTTGGGTTTACCAGGTCTGTCCAGAGTCTTCCCCCACTCCTTGATCCAACTCACCACCAGATGGTGATCAGTCGACAGCTCCGCCCCTCTCTTCACCCGAGTGTCCAAAACATGCGGCCTCAGATCAGATGATACGATTACGAAATCGATCATTGACCTTTGGCCTAGGGTGCTCTGGTACCACGTGCACTTATGAGCATCCTTATGTTCGAACATGGTGTTTGTTATGGCCATTCCATGACTAGCACAGAAGTCCAACAACAAACGACCGTTCGGGTTTAGATCAGGGAGGCCCTTCCTCCCAATCACGCCTCTCCAGGTGTCTCCATCGCTTCCCACGTGTGCGTTGAAGTCTCCCAGCAAGACTACGGAGTCCCCTACTGGAGCCCCCTGCAGGGCTCCATTCAGGGTCTCCAAGAAGGCCGAATACTCAGAACTGCGGTTTGGGGCATAGGCACAAACAACAGTCAGAGTTTTCCCCCCCATAACCCGAAGGCGTAGGGAGGCGACCCTCTCGTCCACCGGGATAGACTCCAACGTAGCAGCGCTCAGCCGGGGGCTAGTGAGTATCCCCACCCCAGCCTGACGCCTCACACCTTGGGCAACTCCAGAGAAGAATAGAGTCCAACCCCTATCCAGGAGTACGGTTCCAGAGCCAAGACTGTGCGTGGAGGTAAGCCCCACCAGATCCAACGGGTAGCGATCCACCTCCCGCACTAGTTCCGGCCACCAGGCGCTCGCTGTCGGGCCCTCCCTCTGGGCCTGGCTCCAGACGGGGGCCCCGGGCTTCCTCCGGGCAGGGTCTCTCCTTTCCTTTCCCTTTCTTTCATGAAGTCGTTTTTGAACCATTCTTAGTCTGGCCTCTCACCTGAGACCAATTTGCCTTGGCAGACCCTACCAGGAGCACTAGGCTCCAGACAACACAGCTCTCAGGTTCATAGGGACACACAAACCTCTCCACCACGATAAGGTGATGGTTCCCAGAGTGAGTTGTGAATATTAAATTAATAAAAATCAGAGGGGGGCGCGGGGTTCTGTTGGTACTCGGAGACGTGATATACTTAAAACTCAATTTTATTAAATATATGGCTCTCAAGGAAATACATTTCCTTGAGAGCCAAAAAGGTTCCCGACCCCTGACATAGGGGGTTCTTTACACACAAATGGTCACTTATTGCTCACACATCAAACTTCTGCCAGTTTGAATTGTTTAACATTTAATGAACATGTAAGTGGGAATATGCACTGCAGTGGTCATTTTACCACATTTTACCACACATATTATGGAAAGTAATATAAAGTAAGCACTGTATCAACTCTTACATTGGAAGAGGGACATGTTAACACAATGATGTCAAGCTACTCATTACACGTCTACCCAAAATGATAGTTGTACTGTCGAAAAAGTTTATTGCTCAGCTCCAGTGCACTGTAGTTTACCAGCTGTCTGCTTTGTATCAAGTTCAAGTTTGGTCACTTCCTTATTTTTTTAAGTCCAGCCACATGGGCAGATATTTCCTCTAATAATTGTTCCACAAGCTAATCAGACTAATTCAGTTAAAAGCCTGTGATATTGCCACAGCTGTATGTCTTTTCCTCACATGTGTGCACTCTGCCACCGCATCATGTTAGTGAATGTGTGTGCGTGCATGTTGTTTCCTCTGGCAGGAGTACAATGTACGCTTGGTGAAAACACATTGTGAAATGTTTTGTCTATAAAAAATATTGCACACCTGTTTTAAACCCAACATCCCACACAGGGAATACAAATTATACAATTCAAGAAAAAAGCATTATGGAAGCTTTTTTCGCGTATTTTTCAAAGCTTGGCTCAGGTCTGTGGGATAAGTTACTATGTAAACGTCACATACTGTAGGGAAATCGAAACCTATCTGCGAAATAAAAGCGTCACTTGTAAACGTTTTTCCGTCAGTCCGCAGCACAACTCCTACAGCTCAGTAGTCCTGCGCAATTCAATTTCGGACAATGGCTTTTAATCAACAGTCACCTTTCTATAACCCAGTAAGTGATTCAAACTTTCTTTATTTCCCGAGAAACGATGTGTTGATGTGTGCTCGGCTCGGGATAGTGCAGCTCCCGCTCCAGAGCCTGGCAGGAGGGCACGTGCAGATTACAAGTATTCTAGTAAAGTGGCTTCATGGTATTCTGCAGTAACTGTTCGGAGAGAAGTGAGGAAACTGGGCCTGATTTTGGATATTCAAACCTGCTAAGTTTTGAATTTAATATTGACCTAATATTAATTGTATGTGCAAATGATACCATTTAATTAAATGTATCATGTGTTGTAAGATATATTAGTATTTCATGTCTTGTTTTATAAAAAGAACACCTGTCCCTTGGGATCTCTGTCATTTCCATCACACCATGCAAAATGTGAATTTGGTGAGTTTAAAGAAAAGTTGTTAAACTTGGTGATCACAGCCATAGTCATGTGACAGGAGAGCACATGACTGCAGCACAAAGATAGCTCCATAAAGGGAAGTGATATAAGATAAAATCAAGGTCAATATTTGTAATTTCCAAATAGCTCATATATCCTTTAAATTTAGAAATAATAAGAAAAACAACATTTGGTATTGTTATTTTGTGTTTATTTAATGCTAGCTCTAAAGCAGACGTTATCATCCTAACATATCATGAGATTTTCTTTAAAATGTTTTTGTGACCTGTCATTTCCAACAAATGCAGTCATTTCCGTCACACAATGTCATCCCCATCACAACACATATTTAAACTAAAAATGCATACAAATTGACATAATCACATTAAAAATGTTTTGTAGTTTGGAACATTGTGCATTAATTAATATTTTTTGAAAACACAAGGTATATTAAATATTTTTTCTTTTAAAACAACTTTTTGTGGTGGGATGGAAATTATGATTTCATATGACTGTTTTAATAAAATCACAAAAATTGTATATTATTTAAAGAAATTCAGCATAGCCACTATCAGGAAGTGTTAATACACAGGATGTAGAAATATAAACATATTGAAACATTTCTCTAAATACATTTAATTTTTTCTCAGAAGTTCCAGACCAAAATGGTCTGTAGTTGAAGAATCACCCATATACTATCAGTACATTTCAATTCATACAGAGAATTTGAGAAATGTAGCCTGGGACAACAAAGAAACAGGGAATCACCACCGCACAGTGGACAGCTGATGGTTTATTGTGCCCACACCGAGGCTGCATCCCATAATAATGATCAACCCACAGCCTCAAATGTTGGTCTCACGGAAAACACAGCGAGACCAGCTTCAACAGCTCCAACAGCTTCTCCGAATACAGCAGCTGCTGACCAGAGCTCCACGCACAGCATTGTGTTCTTCGCACACACATTACCGGATATTGTTATGCACGAAGAACCATTGATGAATGTTGGGTTAATGTTAAATTCAGTAGTGCATTAATGAACTTACTAAGCAAAGTCTTCACTAACAGAAAGTGGCTGGTAACTCTGTATTACACTTGGCTGTTTTTAATGAAAATCTATAAAACTTATTTCGGATGTGTGCATTTCCTGTACACTAAAATATGATTATGATATAGGCTTAGGCTGCTCTATGTACAGTAGGAAGCATGTTGAGCATAAATTACAGGTAATTTAGCAGACGGTCTTATCCAGAGCAACTTACAGTGAAATAACTACAGGGACAGTCTCCTTGCAGCATCTCAGGGTTAAGTACCTTGCTCAGGGGCACAATGGTGGCAGCCCTGGTATTGAACTCACAACCATCTGGTGTTCTGTTTGTTCTGCTAGACCACGAGAACATCTCCACCCATATATATAGACCAATATCACAAATGAAGACGCTTTATACTAGCAATAACAAGTATATTAGCAGTTAGAATGAAGTCCTGTCCTTTGCAGAGAATCCCCTTCACCGGATCAATCCATGGTGGTCTGCAGGAGGGGAAGTCCATCAGCATCAGTGGACGAGTCCTGCCTGGAGCCGATAGGTCAGACTCATCTTTTCATCTTTTCATCTGTGTTCATGTGATGGCAGGAAAATACAAAATGTAACATTTCATACAACATTCAAACCAAAACAAACTAACAAAAAGACATTTGTCTTTCAGAAAAATAACTCACAACAAACATGTTTTTGTTTTTAAATGTTGGTAAAATACTGCCTTTATGTTTATGTGTAATTTTATTCTATTCGGATTTAGTTTTAGGTCTTTAATTAACACAACACTGCAGTTACTGTGAACCCCAGAGCACGATTGGCTTCATCATATTTTCTTTTGATTACCATCAGCTGAGCACGTTTTCTTCTTCTCCTCTGAGGCATCGCCTATTTTTCTTTTCGTCCTGTCAAATAGCTGTCCGTTCTGTGAACCTACAGACTGTCTGTCTGAATGAACACCTTCGTTATTGTGGAATTATTTGTTTACTGTTACGCCGTGAAAAAAACTTTGACGTCAGAACATTAGTTCCTCATCACATTACTACTAATGTAGACCAAGAAATGTCAAATATCATGAGCCACTCATCCAAACGTTGCTCCACAGTGCCATTAGTGGTCAAAAACTCCACAGGACACCTTAGGATCCTTTGCTACTATTCATTATTTAGGTAACTCACAACATAAAAAAATAATTTTACCATTTATACACAATTCTTATAATAAAAAGCTAAACAATGAGTTTATTGTAGTAGACCATTAATGATGAACTCTTTTTCTCCAGGTTCCATGTGAATTTGCAGTGTGGTTCCAGGACCAATGCGGACATTGCTTTCCACTTTAACCCACGATATGACAGCCACCCTGCTTATGTGGTTACCAACACCTTACAGCATGGCAGCTGGGGCTCTGAAGAGAGGAAGCACAGCTCTCCCTTCTCTGCTGGCTCCACCTTCAACCTCAGCATCACAGTGTCCCGGGATTCCTACCAGGTCTGTTGCTGAAATTTAATCCATGCAGATTTTACATCACTATATTTACACATTTTGTGTCTCTGTTGTGTGTGCAAAACAGGTGGTTTTGAAGAATATAAGTTATATTTTGTACAGCAAGTATTGTCATGCAAAGAATACTTTAATATAAGTAAACACAAACATAATAAGATCTCATGTTTGAGCTCTCTCAAGTTTGCCTGCAGTCTCATTCAACCTGAGAGTTTTACAATGAGCCACAATTTACTGTCGTCAATCTGATTAATAGGATTATTTGTTTCTAGGAAAGTGTGGAAGCAGTCAGAGAATGGTAACTGATGGAGTAAAAAAAAAAGGATGTTAACACATTAAAACACCTCTTTCAGGTTGCTATTTGTTATAGAAAGATATTCTTTATGTACATGCAAACAATTTTTCTGTGCTCAGAAATGAGACATAATTAAATTCTATATTTTCTCTCCAGCTGAGCGTCAATGGCTGCCACTTTATGGAGTACAGACACCGTATCGCTTTTCACCAGGTGGACACCATCTCAGTGGGCGGGAAAGTAGAAATTTCCAACATTGACTTCCAGAACTCTATGGTGAGGAGGCTACCAGAGTTTAGTTTGGCATTCATTGTGTTTCATGTACTTTATGTCAAAGCTCTCGTTACAAATAATAAATAATTACAAATAATAAATAAATCAACATGTAGGGTGAGCAGTATTACAGAAGTGTGATTAAAGTGCTTTCCTTCTGTGTTTCCTGGGCAGCCAGCATTTCCTGCTCAGCCTGCATTCGCTTCACATGTAGCCTATCCCACTCAGGCTTCCTTCCCGTCTTTTCCGGGGTATCCACCCTATCCTGGATTCCCCTCGCAGCCAGTATTCCCTCCTGCAGTGCCTGTGAGTATCAGGCAGAACAAACCTTGTTGGTTAAGTTAAAGGGGCAGTGTATACAACATGATTTCCATTTAATTCTAGAGCTATCTGGCCATGTACAGTAGATCGTTTTGGTTTCATTTGCTGCACAAGAAAAACATGACAAAACAAAAACAGTAGTGCATTCATGTAGTGCAGGAGGACTGTAAACACACAAAACAATGTTGAATTATCTAGCACATCTTTAACTTTCAACATCAGGGAAACATTGTCCATCAACTTTGATGTTTGAGCACTGAGCATTAAACAGAGTTTGAATCCGCTCGTACATTATATTATATTACTAATGTTCCCGTTCCATCTCTGTACAGGCTGTTCCATACAACAACGTCATCAGAGGTGGATTCAAATGTGGCAGGACCATCACTATCCAGGGGACTGTTAACCCCTGGGCCACGAGGTCTGACCTGATTATCAATGAAACAACACAACACTACACCGCAACACTGACCATTGTGTACATAGAGTAGTTGAAAAATGAGGAATAAAAGAAACCCAGTAAAAGACACAAAATACAGTACAGATTAACATAAGTACACACTGATTGTAATTAGCTGCAGTCTGAGGTCCAGCCATGTCTGACACTTCTCCACGTCTAGAGCTAACTAAAATCTACTCTAGTTGTTTGTACTCAACTGGACAACTCTAACAGAGCACTGGGGAAATTGTCTGGAATATCAATGGGCACACAGAGCCCCCCTGCCCCCCTGACCTACACAGAGACCCTACAACTGGCCTGGACTGATCTGCTGCTAAAAGCGTTACCGTTAAAGCTTTTTTTATTATACATAATTACTTATGTGAAGTTTGATATTTATTTAACTTTTATTTTGAGGTTCAGTATAACAACTATCTTATTGAACAAATAAGAAACATAAAATATTGAGTCAAGTCTTCAGAATATATCCTTAGTCACAGAATACCCAGAGCAGACAGGATGGTCAGTGGTCGACAACCACAGGCTGACTTTATCCATATGGCACAATTCCTCTGAGGTCGTCTGACTGCATGCTAGGTTATATGTTTGGGCCATAGAGGTGTTCAGTCAGTGAACAATCTTCAGAACTGAGTAAACTGAACCATCAGAATATCGCAGCAATATCTTAGTACAGAGAAGCAAAGGAATAGTGAGTGTAAATATATTGACGTGAGGTCTCCCCTCAGTGGCAGTACAAATCATGACCGAAATTTTTTATGTGGGAGTAACCTCTCTTGGATCCAAAGTTTCAGCAGTTCCCTATTTTCACATCTGGTGATGACATGATAATCAAACGAGCAGACTAAGACTTAATGGCGGGCTACAGGGGGCCAAGCAATTGCCAGGAATTTGGCCCCAGGAGAAATCAGCATTATTATTGTTATTATCTTTTTCTTTTTTTAGGTTGTGATTTATTATTGCCAGTATTGTTGTTAATGAATGTGCTTTATCCAAATGGTTCTTTTGTATTCAACCATCTCTCAACATCAGCATATGTAATATCATGTTTTCATTGTGGGCACAGCATCAGCGTCGCCATGTCATTTTGTCGAGGCTTACCTCTGAGCGTTTTGAGTGTAGGCCTGAATAATATGTTCTTTAACTTAATTAACTGTTGCATAATAACTGTCTGCAACTAGATCAGGGAAAATTGAAACATGCACGCTACGTATAGATAGGGAGGCTGTGCTTATAATTATATAATCAGCCTGATCAATACATTCACGTGCCGTTGCTGCCTATCATGTTTACATTGGGCCACCCACGGAAATGAAACGGCGGCCTGCGGATTCATGTCTGCCGTAAATGAGGAGACATGAACTGTTAAACTTCCCCTTTGACTGCAACTGCAACTAGAGTTATGAAGCCGGTGTAATGTACTACCCAGGCTTTAAGGGATACATGTTGTGGATTGTCTGACAGGGTGATGGTAGTATTTGACCTGCATGAACCTCAGAAAGTGGTGGAGCTGCTTCACCCTGCTTGTGACTTATGACTGACTCTTGGTGGAGGAACTGTGCCTTGTGTTCAGTTTCTCTGTGGCAGGGTTTGTTCTCTCAACAGGAAGTGACTGCTACTTCCTCATTCTGATAACAACTTAAACTCTTCAACTCACATTCCTGTCTTGGCAGATATGTGATGGGGTTGAACTCAGAGTTTGGTACTTCTATGTGTGCAGTTTATTACACAACACATACTATGAGAGGAAAGGTGTTAAATGTTGTATTTGTCAGAGATTCTGTCATACCTCCTATACCCTTTATCATCTCTGGGTATATCAGCCCATTGGAGGCAATGTTGCAAATCAATGAGAAGGAATGCTTTGTATGCAATATTAAATCATTATATGATTTTGGCACCAATGTTATGAAGTATCTTGTTTTGTCAGATTTTCCAGATAATGTACCATGTCAAGTACAGATAGATATTGCAATATAAAAAAACTAAGTATACCAGTGCCTCAAGATACATCGCAGCTGTTCAGGCACATCGTACATATTTAAAAAGTTTCATAGAATTCACAACAGGGTTTTAAGTAGTCGTTCCTGTAAACCAGGGGTGCCCAAAAGGTCGATCGCGATAGACCCCTCCCGGTAGACCCCCCCCCCCTTGAGCGCATGGACCTCAGACAGCACCAGCATTTATTAATACAGGTAGATCACTTTGACCTGGTCACAAGCCAAACAAGTGTGGGCACCCCTGCTGTAAAGTGACCTTTATCTGTAAACTTGGTGCAGTTCCCCTTTAAAGACTTGAATCTAAGAAAGCATCCATGCAGGAGGCCCATTGCCATGTTGTACTCTGTTCCCTCACAGGTTCAGTGTGAATCTTCGCCATCCCTCTGGCATCGCTCTGCATTACAATCCACGCTTCAACGAGAACTCTGTGGTTCGAAACACCAAGCAGGGGGAGCAGTGGGGCGCTGAGGAGCGCGGCGGAGGGATGCCCTTCCACCAGGGGAAGCCTTTCACGGTACCACTGCAAACACTGATCTCACACACTGAGCAGGTGGAATGTCACTGGTAATGGCCCTGCCTTTAGAACAGCAGTTTGTACACATCATTGTATCCTCATTTATTTATAAAGCCCCTTACAAAGCAGTTGTTACAAAAGTGCTTCACAATACAATAAAAACAGATAAATAAAGCAAAAGTAAAAACAATAATATAACTGTTCAAACTGAAAATAACAATATAATAGTAAAATAATCACAATCACTTGAGCAAAGTGCACAGTTAAACTAGCTCTCAAAAGATCATTGTGCAAGGGTAACATTTTTTCCTCCACATATTCGGACCATGTAAAACATATAAAGACGTTCAATCTCTGAATTCTACAGTAGATCTCTGAATTGTGAAATTGAAATGACGTCGGTCATTTTGAGAGTTCACAATTCTGAGCACAAAGTAAGAAATCTGACTATTCATTTAGAAATCAAGTGATTGCAAAAGGCCCTTTTTTTCTTCTTTCAGTTGACTATATGTTGTGAGAATCACTCCTTCAGGATTGTGGCCAATGGGATGCAGACCCACACCTACGCGCATCGTTTCACTCCCCTCCAACACATCGGCACCCTGGAGATCGATGGAGACATCAGTCTGACCTCTGTGACGTTGTAGATCCACCACCTGTGGCTGCTCTCACATATTACATACAACATGGTTGCCCTGACAACAACCAGTGCATTCATTAATGAATGCATGCTAATTGATATTTACTGGATACTTTATATTTACCTCCTGTGTATTCATACCACAAATAATTGATATTATTATATGCAATCATAACCCATAATAACAGACTGAATGCAGCTGACAAAGTAAAAATGTCCAACTGAAGATTTGTCTCACTGAGAGTCTCTAAAACAATGAATACTGTTGTAAAATACAACTTCCTCTTAATTGTGTAAACATTGTGTTTGTGCATTCAAATAAAATGATAGTGTGGCAACATGTGTTATGGTGTGATGAATTATTCCCTGCTGGAACATGATTAGATAAAAGTCCATAACATGAACTTCTGTAGGTAACAAAATGTTAAACAAGCTGTAAACATGGAGCGCCCATATACTAAGGCCTGTGCTGCATGTCGTCCCCTCTCTCCCCCTTTTCTATTTTCAGCTGTGCTATCAATACAAGGCAAAACAAAATAACTAATAATAAAGCTATAAACACAATATGTTTTTAGTTTTGCAGGTTTTTTTGCACAAACCAAAGTATTGGACATTTTGACCTGATGATGGCACAGACTAGAGGAAAGATTAAGGGATATAATTCACTCTGAAGGGAACATGAATGTTTGCACAAATGCCATGACAAGCTATCCAATAGTTGTTTACATACATGGCTCAAAGTCCACCTCCTGGTGAGGGAAAGTCAGGGGGTCACCAAAGTCTTATGAACCACAAATGTTTAAACTAAATTTTGAGCCAACACATATTTAAAAGAATACATGATTGACCTTCAGGTGGGGCTGCAGGGAAGTTCAAGAGATCCCTAAAGTGATCAGGATTCGTCCTCTGGGGACCATGCAGGTCTGCACAATTTGTCATAAAAAGAGCCTATTAATCATATATTAAAGTTTAGAAAAAACTAAAACACAATACAGACAGAGAATTGTATTAAAAGTCCCTAAAAATAACTCATCTCTGATACAATATTCACAGGAAATAATCTGCTCAAAATTCATCCAAATCACAAACTTCTCGCAGTTATTTCGTTCACTATTTAGGTTAATTGTACAGTTTATGAGTTAATCTGTACTGTTGTTATGCATTGAATATAGTATGAAATATCCATAAACTTAGTCACTTAGTCAGGGGCCGTCAGTTTATTCAATGACAGAAAAGGGGTCCCTAGGCTACTGATTGCCTTACACTGCAAATCTTAAATTCTATTGAGTAACTTATACATTTTAACCTCGTTTCTGTGTTTCTGTGGAATAGGAATAAGAAATTGTGGAAGTTATATGTCTGAAAATAGTCTACAAGTGATCACTTCTTTCTTATTCACGATCATGTCATTGTTATATTTCAAAATATAGTGTTAGACCCATTATCAATTCTACATAAGGTGTTCTTTATAAAGTGGCC
Source organism: Cottoperca gobio (assembly GCF_900634415.1). Classification (NCBI taxonomy): domain Eukaryota; kingdom Metazoa; phylum Chordata; class Actinopteri; order Perciformes; family Bovichtidae; genus Cottoperca; species Cottoperca gobio. Next base: position 26,870,220 of record NC_041367.1, on the reverse strand, counting down.
AGTTCATATAAGCATTATTTGTGTTATTCTTTCATTGTTGAGTAATATTTTTCTGCGACATAGCGACACTATTACCTTTTATCCTGACCTGAGCTACCATGGTCTGTGTGGATCCTGTCCCCACGATGGCTGTCCACAGTCCGTCTGTAGCTCCACTGTTTGTCCAACAGGGGGGGCTGTCTGACCGCATCTAGCCGCTGCAGTGAGCCCTTAGAGCAGGGCTGGGAGTGGGAGCAGCCGGCTATGATAACGTTAGCTGAAAGCCAGTCTTCGGCTTCTGTTCCTGACGAACCGAGCTGCACCCAGAAACAAGGCACCAGCGGTGCTCCATAGCTGTACTGGAGAACAGTGAGTACTTCTTCTTAAAATGAACATGTGTGTGTGGGCACTTGTTGTTTGAACACAGCGGTGTTGAGGCAGGCAGGCTGACTGGATTATTTTCACAGGATCCCGATGTGTTGTTCTTGTTCCAGGGTTTGTTTCACCAAAAAAAGAACTGAGGCTGTGGCTTGAGCCAATCAAGCTATTTAGCTAGCTAGTTGGCTCCCCGGAAAGTTACAGTACATCTCCATTAATTACTGTTGGCTTGTAATTTTGGAGTTTTTTTTCTGTCTGCGGTTGAATAAAAAAGGAAATATTTGTTGTTATTAGGTAACGTTACCCCCACCTACGAAACGGCAGCTCAGCTAGCTAATGTAGCCGAAAAGCTACACCTATTTTAGCCCTGTCATGCTTTTTGTCCCCTGACTTCACATTGAAAGCGGAGTGGGGTTAATCAATGTGGCTTTGACTACGTTAGTGTGCCAGCTGTTAACATCGTTTCAACCTCAGCAGCGATTAGACAAACAGGAGAGAGCTTAAACCAGCAGCACAGTTAGCTGTTTAATGTTCCCTAGCTCTGGTTATTGGTTAATATATACACTGTGATGCTGTCTACTCAAAAGCTGTTCATTCACGGTGGACCTGCCTAGAGTTAAAGATAACTGAGTTAATGACTGAAAAGGACCTTTGAGAAAACTCTTTGGTGTTCTGGTTTATTTGTTTGTTGGACATCACTGTAAAATGTCAACTTGATTCTGAGGCTCCGAGTCGTATTGTTTCAGCTACCAGAGCACTTTGCTTTTACTATGTTACTATTATCTCTGTGATGGGTGGCTGTGCTACCTTCCCGCTGGGACTACAGAGTATCCCTAATGCCCAGCATGCCGTGATGAAAGTTTGTGTGGGAGTCCAGCCTGGTCTGCCCTGGGGAGAGGGGTCTGTGTGTCACTCAGCAGCTAACGAGGACCGTCTGCTCCTGTCACTTTGTGGCAGGAAGAGTTCTGATATTTGAGGGTTTGGAGAGACCCTGTAAAAAAATAAGGCCAGGAATGTGTTTTGGTCCTGCCAAGCTCCTCCAATGGGCCTCTGTAGTGTAAGAGTGATGTAGGTCTGTGTTTTACAGGGCCATCCATACGTGCACAGTTACAACATGCTGTGAGACTTTGGTTGTTGCAAAATAATATATTATAATCTATAGAAAAACAATAGCCAGTTGCTAGTGGGAAGTAGGATATTCAGGAACTAGAACTGGGCAATGCATTGTTATTATATTATTATGATAATATGTAATTGTAATTAATACAATTTCTGATTTTGGGTTCAAGGGTAATCTTTTTCATTGTACAATGCTGGGTAACTCAACAAAATGCAGTTGTCCCTCTCTTTCCCACACCGGAAAAAAGAAAGCAATTTTTTATGGTGGGGTGTAGAGGATGAGTTGGAGCTGAGGAGGAAAGAAGCTGCTCTGTCGTCCAGTGGTACACCAGCAGATACGTCTTTGTCTTGCCAGACAGCAGCAGGGTGAACAGGCTGGGGATAGGGGGGTATTATCTTTAATATTCTTTGGGCTCTGCACAGGCACCTCACCAATATCGCTGATGTTAAGTTCTCAAGTGTATATTTAAATATAAGCAAATAGTGAAAAATAGACCATGGTGAGTTCTTTCAAATAGTTTGTTTTGGACAAAGAACATGCAAAACATTTACATATTGCTTTCAATTATATCAAATCGAGAAAAGCAGCAAAACCTCCCATTCAAAAAGCTTGGACAGAAGTATGTTTGCCATATTTCGCTTATAAGGTTGGGCAAGATAACAATATATACTATTAGACAATATACATTTGTGTACCGTCAGACAACATGCCATACTGTTTATACAATGGTAGCTATTCTTCTAATATTTCTGGGTAGCGTATTTTGGACAGTGTTGCAAATCAATGGGGAGACCTTGTTTTTGGTAATATTATGTCTTTTTGTAACAATGTATAATTATTTGTACAACAATATGATTTTATACCTATTAATAATAAGACATTTGAATAATTTTGTGTAGATTAGTAGAGACATTTGGGATTTGGTTTATGTGTTAGTATGATATATCTTAGATGCTGTTATGTTTTGACTTAAGATAGCATTCAAGTTGAAAGAAATAATTTTCTAGACCTATGTGACTGTTTCAGCTAAGATAAATTATCAATAAATCATCGTATATTAATATGCTACTGATTAAAGTAAAACTTATTTTGAAAACCCTAAAAGTCATCCCCAGAATATTGTCACATCAATAATATAAAAGGCATATTTTTATTTATTTATTATATATTTCTATTTTTGTCAGCCCTGTCCAGCTTCACATGATAATCAACAGCATTTTAAAAATGTATATTTAGGATTTTGTAAGTTTGACACAGTTTGCTGTCCCTGTGTCTTTCCCCAGGGGATTCGTCCATGTTGGTCACAACACAAGCATCTTTGAACTGGACCTCCAGCTCTGTAGGGAAAATATAGCCACGGTGGACTCAAACGCAGCGTTTAGTTTGTCACCATGTTTAATCTGATGAAAAAGGATAAGGAGAGGGAAGGGAGTAGGAAGGAGAAGAAAGACAAAAAGGAGAGGATGTCTGCAGCAGAGCTGCGCAGCCTGGAAGAGATGAGCATGCGGCGGGGTTTCTTCAACCTGAAGAGAGAGTCCAAGCGTGAGTCCAAGACCAAACTGGAGATCTCCAACCCCATTCCCATCAAAGTGGCCAGCAGCAACGAGCTCACCCTCACTGACATTGAATCGGACGGCTTGAGCAACCGAAGCAGCATGGTTCTGGAAGATCAGCTGAGTGCTGCCAGCTCCACTGATGACCTGAAGGGTGAGGGCGGAGGAGGACAGGACGGACATCGCGGCTCAGTACGTGATCGCGTGGCTCACTTTGGTTCACTTGCCAAGACAAACTCCTCGCAGGTGGGTCAGATGATGAAACGCTTCTCCTTTTCCCAGAGGAGTAAAGAGGAGAGCCCTTCAGAGGGCTCCACTCCCTCGGGCCAGAACTCTGCTGCCCCTTCCCCGCAAGTGGAGAGCAAAGTTTTCAGCATGCTCCGCAAGCACAGCCTGAAGCAGCAGACTGAAGCTGCACCGGCCACCAAAAAAGTCTGCATCCCCGAAGTGGTCGACAAGACCTTCCCTGCAGAGCTCCAGCTGCCTGCTGTGGTTGCACCGAGTGTACCAGAAATACGTGAGCTGGAGCTCCAACGGCGCAAGACTGGCGACTTTGGATTTTCTTTGCGTCGCACCACTATGCTGGACCGCAGTCCTGACGGAGGAGTGTACAGGCGTGTTGTCCACTTTGCAGAGCCTGGAGCTGGCACTAAGGACCTGGCGCTGGGCCTGGTACCTGGCGACAGGCTGGTGGAGATAAACGGACGCAATGTGGAGAACAAGAGCCGGGACGAGATAGTGGAGATGATCCGTCAGTCCGGGGACACGGTGAGGCTGAAGGTGCAGCCCATCCTGGAGCTGAGCGAGCTGAGCCGCTGCTGGCTGAGGAACACCGAGGGGCTGCGCAGGGAGGCCAGACATGTAAGCAGCTCTTCCACTTTATATGTACAAACTGTTGCACTCTCTTTCCATATGTTGGTAGGTTGACAGTCTTCTAATCTAAAATCTTTTAATGTTTTCTCAGTTTTTGTGCCCAGTTTCAGGATGCTTTTGCAGAAACACAGCAATGTCCCAAATTTTCAGGGTTGCAGCTCTGCTTTATTGACAAGCTGTTTCTAAGACATCGTATCTCAGTGTCTGATCATAATTTAGAAGGTGATGCTTGCTGAATGCCGGTAAAGTCAAGGTGTCCTGCTAACTATATATGCCTATATTGGATTGAAAAGAAACCTTCAAGACTTAATGAGGTGGTCTTATGAGTTTCCACTCTTGCCTTTGCTTAACAAAGCAAATTTGATAACATTTTGCTAACAGCCCTAACCGGAGGGTGAGCTTTACGTTTTCGTGACGCCACCCCGTCATCAGGGGTAACCGCCATATGAGCGCAGTGCAGAGCGAATGTTGTTTAAAGAACCCTTAAATTACTTAATTGCAAGAATGACAACTCTAGCCTTGAAAGCTTAAAGTCCAACTGAAATTTAATTAAACATCAAATGTTATTGTATGCTGTTCAGTGTTTCCCTTACCATTGTCTTGGGGGGGCTACTGTCTACTTTGCGCATTCACATTCTCTCCTCTGCTCTGTTTCGCGAAGGGCGAGGTTTCGCTCGCGACACACACACACTCACGTGCACACACACTTAGTCAGACACACAGCGAAGGAGAGGAGAGAACTAGAAATCCTCACCGCCTTGCCCCATTTGACCCATCATGCTTCCTTGCATACAGTGTTCAGAGTGAAAGACAAATTTAGAATGTTGTTTTTAACTGCATATGACAATAAACGCTTTTGAATTTAAATGAATGGTGAAGACGAGGTAAGAAATATTCACACCCATAAAGCATGGTAGACGCACTGAGTACAGTTCGCCACGGGAGGTGGCAGGAGCAGGGGGTCTCATCCTGCTGGGGAGGAAATCTGTTGAAGTGTACAAATATTTTCGGTTCATTATGAAAGTGTGGAGGGACACCATAGTCTAGGAAATGAGTGGGATACTCTGTGCTTGTTGGAGGAAAGTAGAGCCAAGGTTTCTGGCTAACTTTGTGTTGTGAAATTATTACATTTTACAGTCCACTTTAGCACTCTCATACAAAGTCCAGAGCCGAGTGTTCTTTATGCTTTCCCAGTGTTCAGCCCAGGCTGTGTGTCTTACATGGAGTATTCACAGTATTTTAGTCTTGGACTGTTGGTCGGACGAAACAAGTACTGTGTCACTGTGGTCTCTGGAAAACCGGTAGTATGATTTAATGTAGTATTTATCGGTTATTATTTCCTTGTGTGTGTATGTGTGTGAGAGAGTGAGTGAACCCAGATCTCATCAATGGCTTTGGTGAGGACTCTGTTATCATAACTAATAGAAAATAATGTAACTCTAAAATAAGAAGGATTGGGCTTGACAACACGTCACTCTGCACTGTGTCCGTCCATCTCTGCTGGTGCCAGCAGTCTTCCACACACACATGAACACAGTAAGACTTAATGAAGGTTTGGGAGCAGACAGGATGCACATACTCCTTTAGCTATGAGCAGGATATTCTAAGAAAAGCACTGGGATGTCTTAGGAAAGGAGGAGACATTTCCCCCCTAAACCAACAAATAAGACCATTTCAGGGTCATGCTTAGCTTCGGCCAGGGGCACACTAAATCTTATCCACTGATCATTTTTGAGAATTGAGTGATAGGAGTACTTTTAAGTTGGCCTGCTGTTTCTTTAAAATGACTGGTGTCCTTGTACAAACACCTAAAATATAGTAATGATATAGATTCAAATTTTAAATGAAAAAATAGATTAAGAAAAGCACCATAATAAAGATATAACCTATAGGAGCGTAGTTATAGTGAAATTTGTGGCAGCGCTGCGTCAGTGCAGCACAGCTGGAGTCATGTAGAGAAGCTGAGCATTCCCTGAGCAGAGGCCTCCTCCAGCGCCAGCAAAACCTGATGTGCAGCATTCAGCGCTGTTAACACAAACAGGCCAAAGCTCACTGGGCCTGATTGTCCTCAGCTTCATTCCTGTGTACTGCCTTCACTGTCTGTGACCATTAAGACCAACTTCACTCTGTAGGTTGTTGCTCCTTCATGGAGCCTTAGCTCCTGCCTTCTGGCTCGTTCCTATTCCTGCTGTTATTCCTGTATGCTGTCTAGAAACAGATTGATTCGTTTGAATTCAGTATTTAGGATTTAATCGATGTTTAATATAATATAAACAGACAGGCAGAATAACAACCAACCACCCAGAGTTCTTCAGGTCATTTGTGGGAACTGTCTGATTCATTCAAATATTGCAGCAGTTGAATCTATTTTAAATCTAATGCCGTGGCCGTGTTTGCAGTGACTGTTATCCAGTAGTAGTAGTAGTAGTAGTAGTAGTAGACACTTTACAGCAGAGCCATATTTTCTTGCTCTTTCTTTCTCCCTCTCCCTCTCTGCTGTTCACCATAGTGTACCCTCAATAGTGCCTGTTAACTTTGGCACAGTTATTTCGACCCACTCAGGAAGCAATTGTGACTTAACATGCTTCCACTTTTATTCAGACCCTCTCAAACTCTGCTTCTTGTGCTGAAAGTTTCCAGACTTTACTCAAACTACCTTCCCAAAGTGTTAGCACCTTGATGGCAGCAGGAGTGAAACACTTTAAATGTTCCATTGTTCAGTTATGTAATAGTCTCCCCAAGTTACTGTTGACTATCAGTGGTACATTTCCTTTTAGGATTCTTGTAAGTAAAGCATGCACAGATACAGTAACTTAAGCTCGGATACAAGAAGTTGAGCGACTACATGTTCAAACAAATTCCTCTGGTTTTAATCAATCTGGTGGGAAAGGTTTGCTGACTCGTTGTACTACTTCATGATTTTGATTTTTAGCATTTTCTGCCTTTTTATTTGGTATTTAACAGTATGGTAAGCCAGCAACCACAGGGAGAAAGATGGGTGCTGGTGGTGACTCGACCTGGGAAGTTGCTGTCATGTGAAATGCATCCCAAACCTCTCCATCATCAGTCTGTGTAGACCCAGATTGATAACATTTGGTTTTCGAATATGGAAACTGTCCCACCTAAGAATTCAGATGACATACTGGGAATTACTGTGATGTATTAAGTGTGAGGTGAAGCTGAACTAATGCACTTGAGCACAGTATAGCAATATAGCAGACTTGATGTGTATAATCTTTATGTGCAGATGGGACACTCTGGAGTTCAGCACAGCTGCTGAAGAGCATTTTCAATGTTTTTATGGTCTTATTGAAATATGCTTTTAGGGTTAGCAGTTGATGCAGAGATGCATTGTCCTGGGTTTGAATTCGGACAGGTGTCTTGTTGCATATTGCCTTTTCTTTTCATATTTTGTCTCAAATTCAAACCCTCCGCCCAAAAACAAAAGGTGCGTTGAAGCTGGAGTTACTAATGATGTGAACTTATATTTAAAGGATGAAATGTGTTGTGCTAATCATTCTCATTCTTCCTATGATAAAAACACGTGCTGTGTGAATTATTGCTCAGGAAACTGGCTTAGCTAAATATGATATTTATATATTCTTCTAACCACACAATATTAAGTCTGCTAATTGGGATAGTATGCAGTGTGGAAATAGTTAAACACACTTTTTAGATTGTAAATCTGCTGGAGTTGGAGACTTTTGCCACAAACTATCTGAAAGTTGCAGGAGGAGTCCAGATTGAAGGGGCCTGGAAGGAGAGGGGAGGCTGGAGCGTGGGATAGAGTGGAGGTTAAAGTAGCAAGAAGCCATCTTCACTTGTCTTAACAGGCGGACTGGACACAAACGGGAAGCAGGCTTCTCCCTTTAGGTCTCACTCTGGCATTTGTGGAATTTGCTTTGGAACAAATGGGCCACTTCCTGACCTTTTCTCCTGGGATTTTCTTCTGGAGGAAGAGAAATGAGGTTCTGAAGCTGACTGATGAGGAAGGGAATGTGATGTCTGTGTCTGTGAATGTATTGTTGCAAAATAAATTATTGATTAAAATGTCTTTGTTCAAAAAAAGGCTACATTATTCATCAGTTGTTTCAATATAAAGGCCTTCATTGTTTCAGACAGACATTAGTGCTGCCTTCTCCTTCATCTCAATGAGACCAGTGCGTTAGCACTGAGCAGTTGAACCTAGCTTGGCTTCTGTCACTATGTTACGTCATCCAGCAATGCAATGTGTCCGCCAATCAAACAGGATAATATTATTGTCTGTGTAATAGCTTTCTTGAACATCCTGTGTCATAGAGGACAAGACTGCGTGTGTGGGTGGCTGATGAGCCTTTGCCTCTCATGGAATTTGTCTTGTGCTGCATTGCAGCTTTGCAATGTTTGATTTTAAAACAATAGGCCATGCAGATAGCATATGGCTGCTGTAGGAAGCTAGCTTGAGTTGGTTGTTGTTGGTTAACTTATTGTCCTTTTTATAACAAAAGTTGTTAGGAACTAAAGTAGGTGACGTCATAGTGCAGCAGGACAAACAGGAAAACATTCAGGACTGCATATTAATGAAACTGTCAAACAAATTAAAAATCCATCATAAATAATTACAATAAATACAACGATCAAAAACAACTTGCCTTGAAAGGGTGTGTGTTTGACCTCCTTTTTCTACATCCAGTCTAAGACCGGAAAGTAAGAATGGGAACAGCAGCAACATGTGGCTAATATGTGCCCTCATGGTTGGGCTCTTCAGAATAAATGAATGTCTTGTCTGAGTCCCCATCTAGAAGGTAAATATAGACCTCTTAGACCAGGGGTGTCAAACTCATTTTAGTTCAGAGGCCACATGCAGCACAATTTGATTTCAAGTTCCCTTCGGTTTAGTGCAGAAAAGTACAAGTACATTCTGAAAATGTTCAAACGTAATCTTTTTATTAAACATTATGAACAACCTGAAATTTCTTAAGAAAACAAAGGTACAATTTCAACAATATTATTAGTTTATCATTTACACATGTGCATTACAACTTACTGATCACAGTGTATCTACAAAGGCTTTTACTTTATGATCAAAACAACTATTTTTTACACTTTGCAAAGTCATCCTGCGGGCCGGATGTTTGACACCCCTGTCTTAGACCAAGGCTGTGTGGGGACGACCCTTTTTTATTACTCACAAATCCACCCCAGGTCCAGCTCCTGGACTGGATTCATAGAGGGTTCAGACTAATTCATGACAACAAGTCATATTTAATGTCTTGAACCCTGGTTTTAAGGGTGTGATGTCTGATGCTAAGGCTTGTGTGACAACAAACAGGACTTTAGACTATGTGTAACCAACAGACTGGTAGGAATGAGTCAGACTACACAGGAATCACACACTTGCAATCAGTCCAGCCTAACTCTTGTTAACAAACTCAGTGTTCACAGCAATTCTATCTAACTTGAGTATATGGAATTAAGAACACTTGTCTGAAGAGGATTAAATGTTTTTATCTGCAGGTCAAGCTCA
>NC_041367.1:26840811-26855811 GCF_900634415.1 Cottoperca gobio | reverse complement strand
CTGATGTCAATGACCGTCTCGTTTAATATTGAAGTTTTTGACATGACATGACCACGTGATGACCCCCCCCCCCCCCCTGCACTAAGGTGTGCCATCTCCGTGTTTAGTGACACAACAATCCCTGGGCCCATGTTGCCACACATAACAATGGCAATAACAACAACGCATAACAATGGCAGATACCATGACTCACCCCTAATTATTGGTAGCTCTTTTCTTACACTCAAAGTATTGTTGATTCTAACATTTGCTAAAATCAAGACCACATTTCCCATAAACCCAGTTCTTTACTTTTCCTGCCCCTTTCAGAAGCATGTGAGAGCTGGAGGCTAGTGGTGCAGCGCTTGTTTGGTGTCTGTGCTGACTGCTGCTGCCTGAAAACCACACCGTCAGCAGTCTCCTCAGTCTCTCCACACTGAGCATCAGTGGCAAAGCACCTGGCTGTTTCCATGGTGACACAACGCAGCTCTCTGTTCTCGCTGATCTGTTTGCAAACTGTCAGTTAAAACTGATCACAGAAAGTTTCACTCATTGATGGATAAAATAAAGTCTATTTATGATTGATGCCAGATGCTATGGATATGAGACGCCTTTTGCTAAGTTTATGAAATTCCTTTGGAACACAGGGAGTGTCTCTTTTCTCTGCGATAATGACAGGCCTGTTCTTAGCCCGCAAATATCACAAATACTAGGATACAGCACGCAGTGGATCAGTGACTCAGTTCATCTTTACAGCTCATGGTCCACTGCTCAGAGACAACAACTGGCATGTCAACTTTCCCAAAATACAGACAACTGTGATTGTTCAACCACAAACATTGTGCTCTCGTTAGCTGTGGCGGGGTACCAAACTGGAGATTTGTTCCCCAAAACCATGTGGATGAGGGCCTGCCTGCTCAAGAGACTATAGTATACTGTTATTTGACATGTTACAGGACATAAATGATGCATGAGCAACAGTTTTGATGTCAGGTCAACACATATTTAGTGTTGCCAATGAGTATCATTTGCCAGCCCAGACACTGTCATATTTGGCGCAGCTTTGAGATTAGTCATGGAGAAAAAGTGAACAGGAGATGAATTCATGGTGCATAGGAGAAGTTATCACCCACATGTAGCATGTATGGCCTTTGACAAACACTCATCCACATTGGAGAAGGAAGCACAGGGATTGGATTAATCGTTGAGGCTTGGTGCTCAAACGTCAAAATTGAGTGACATGTTTCCCTAATGTTGCATTTTTAATGTTAAGATGCCGGCTGTCCAGAGGATTGACCAATGTTTTTGGTGCTGCTGTGTACATTCCTCCTGATGCCAATTAAAAAAAATGCAATACAGGAATGGACTACTGTAGTTGTTTTGTTTGTGTTTTTTCTAGTGTAACATAAAAGGACTACAACTGCATTTTGTTGCGCAACCCTGTGTTGAAACGCTGTGGTTATTTTTGCAACATTATGGTGCAACCGATACCTGCTGCCTTCAAATGGCTCTCTGATTTAAATCAGAATTTTGACAATTTTAGACTTTTAGACATAATTTATCTTTTTTGAAAACTTTTACTGATTTTGTTAAATGATAAAAAAGGTAAGCATGTATGTTCACTTGTTGTAGCACTCATGCAATTCAAGGAAATAGTGCAAGTAGCAAGACTTTCCCATTAGGCAACACAGCAAATCATGTGATATTTTAGACCAATTGCAGACTAATGGTAGGCTGCTGGTGGGTGAAGAATTCAGGCCAGCAAGCTGCTAAAGCCCAAAGTCAATGAACTGCTTTGTTTTCTCCACAAATGGGTTATTTTGTTCATGTCAAAATTCATTGCAGCCCCAAACATACAATACATGCAAGTTAATGTGTTAGTCTTACGCAATCACTCACTCACTCAACACATGTAGACACTCGGCTCAAGACCACACTTCAGCACATGTCCACTGCTGCCCAGTTTCCGTTTGAGCAAACATGGCAGGGAATGGCTCTGTTTTATCTACTACTCCTCAGCTGACCTAAGCCCTGGGGGCCTTCTGTCAGCCAGAGAGCACAGACTGTGTATGTACCGTTGTTCACTATATCCTGTCACTGCTGTGTGGGTGTGTACATAACTGTATGCTTTCATATTGCATTGTAGTTATTGACTGATAATATAATTAGGCCTACCTGTCAAAATGTAATCGCATCTAAAAATGCGTTGCTGGAGTGCGAAGAACATCATATTAGTACATGAGTATATAAAGTCTGTCGCAGTATGGATAGATTGCTTATTTTCCTGTGCTCTCATAGCAATTTAGCACCTCATATTTTGAATGTTTAAACACTTGCAACATTTGAAATGCCAAGTCATTCATTTAGTAGAGTGCTTGTACATGCATAGACGTTAATGGAGCAACATTTTAGCCCCAGTATCCAATCTTTAAAATGTTTTTTCTGTGAGCTGTTTAGTCCTTGTACAGTACATGCATGTATGCATGTATGGTGTTACACATACAGTATGTTTTCCTTTTGAGATTTGCTTTGGGGTTTCTCTTTAGGACATTTCTTACCACTGTAGTAGTGGGACTCGATGGACAGCTTTGACACGTGTTTTGTCTGTTGGTCACTGCACCAATTTGGTTTAGGCAGAAATACTCTAATCTCATCTGATGGATGGATCGGACATTGTTGTTTCTCTCAGGATGGAACTGAGCTTTCCTATCGGGCCATCGATCATAGTTTTACTTGCTGTGCTTTGTGTTTAGTGTTTAGTTAATTAGCTAACATGCCAAACTTAGACGTGCCAACTAATGTTGTTGGATCCTACACTTCAAATAATGCAACTCATGAGCGTCTTTTGTCAGTCCAATGCAAGATAATTATCTCTCTTTCTCAGACTTGACATAGCTCCTCTAGAGTCATAGAAGGCCGTTTGTGTCCATTCAGAGGAGTTCCCCTTCCATAAGATATGTTCCTACAGATGGAAGGGATGTTGAGTGGTACCATGAACATGATTGAAAGCACTGTAACAAACATCACTCTCATTTAAGCTAAGAGAGAGATAGTTGTGTGTAAGTTTTCCACTGATATACTGGAAGATGAGTTTGTAACCAACACCAGATGGATCCATTATGGAACTCAATGTGTACTGATAGCTACTGACACGCATTGTCCCTGATCATCAATACAGTCAATACCACACATGCTTTCAGCCTCTCTCACGTCACTGAGGGTTTTAGTCAATGACTTGCATCCAAATCTTGCCGCCTCTATTTGTTTTTTGATGCCCTTGCCCTTTGACCTAGCGTGAGAGTAGCTGATACTTAGTAGTTGTGTAAAAAGCATCGTCCATATTTTGTCCAGCCCACGCATTCCACAGAGATTACTGCAGCCCGACAGAATTAGCATGCTTGGAGGAAACAAGACGTGACTGTGAAACTGATTTTGTGTTAATCATGTTGTGAGATGACAGTGTTTCTTCTTCACTGTCCTTATCTGGTTGAACTCAACCAGGCCTTCAACATACTGTAATGCCCGGTTACAGCTTTACTGATTGCCTCTATGAGTGTTAGGGAATACTTTTGGATGTTCCATGTGGTTCTGTATGGTATTGTGTGCATCTGTGGTACACCTTTCAGTACTGTCCGCTCTGCTGTGCCACTTGTGCGTTTTTTGTGTAGCTATTTGGCTCTGTGGCACCTTGTGGAGTTGTAGTTTGCTGAATTTAGCAGGATTCACTTTTTTTCTCCAAATGAAATCATTGTGTGTCAGACGAGCTGTATATAAACTCCTTGCAACACCATGTCACGGGTTGCACATATTTAGCTGCGAGAAGTTCCACCAAAGAGCAATTTACCCCTCAAACGTTTTCTAATTGATTTATTTGAATAATTGTTATAGAACGAAGAAGATGTGAAACTCTTAGTGGTGATTCACAAGAAAATCCTGATCCTAATATCTAGCTCAATAACCATCTCACAACCCAGATCCATTTTAGAACCCCATGGAGGGGTTGCATCATTTTGAGGATTATTCAAATCTTCAGTCACCATGACTGACCCTTCATACTCTGACATGAACACAACTGAATAAACGGGCATGGAGTCCCATTAAGTCTACTGTACTTTCACGTCGCCATATTTGACAGCGCTCATGTCTACTTTAAATGAAGTTCGAGTTAGTGTGTGTGTGTGTGTGTGTGTGTGTGTGTGTGTGTGTGTGTCAGTCATCAGGCGCCCTGTCTGTACTACATCTGCCACACTGCACCACAGCAGAGTCTTGAAGGAGCTCACTCAGACACACACATATACACACACAGTCTGCCTCCTCTCCCTCCACACAGGGTTGGGACAGTCTTAGATATGCTTTTGTATACTCAAATGTTCATTAGATAGATACTTTATTGATCCCGAGGGAAAATTAGAGAGTTGCACATGAATGAAGATGGATTAATTTTAAGGTTAAAAAGGTAGGCCACTAAGTCCTGAAAACCTCTGGTGGAAAGCGTTGTTAAATTTTGATAAACAAAGGTGACTACTTAACATATACATTGTAAGTGTCCTTTGGGTCTTTAAAGAAACAGTCCAACATTTAGAGGATGTGAGTTTTTTTCTCTCTCACACAGACAGATGAGCAGGTCTGTATCAGTTTCATCTGACAGTATTCAGTGCAGAATTATGATTTGGACATGTTTTGTCTCGTTTAGGACAAAGCCTGGAGAGGGAATAAAAGTGCTTGCCTGGCTCTGTCAGAAGTGGAAAAAAACCCTCCCTTCAGTTCAAAATCTGTTATTTACTTTGTCCATTTTGTTTGTTTATCATGTGTACAAACTTAAATGTAAAACTAACTCGTGTTTTTTTTTATCAACAACCTCTGGGCAAAGTGACTACACATCGCATCTCAACAGTCATTCTAGTGGGGCTGCCAGGTTTGAGATGTGCCCAACTCAGAAGTAAGAGAGGGAGGCAGAGAGAGAGGGAGGCAGAGAGGTGGGCAGAGAGGTGGGCAGAGAGGTGGGCAGAGAGGTGGGCAGAGTGGTGGGCAGAGTGGTGGGCAGAGTGGTGGGCAGAGTGGTGGGCAGAGAGGGAGAAAGAGAGGGAGGCAGAGAAGTGGGCAGAGAGGGAGAAAGAGAGGGAGAAAGAGAGGGAGGCAGAGTGGTGGGCAGAGTGGTGGGCAGAGTGGTGGGCAGAGTGGGAGGCAGAGTGGTGGGCAGAGAGGTGGGCAGAGAGGGAGAAAGAGAGGGAGAAAGAGAGGTGGGCAGAGAAGTGGGCAGAGAGGGAGAAAGAGAGGGAGGCAGAGAGGGAGAAAGAGAGGGAGGCAGAGAGGTGGGCAGAGAGGGAGAAAGAGAGGGAGAAAGAGGGAGAAAGAGAGGGAGGCAGAGTGGTGGGCAGAGTGGTGGGCAGAGAGGTGGGCAGAGTGGTGGGCAGAGTGGTGGGCAGAGTGGTGGGCAGAGAGGTGGGCAGAGAGGTGGGCAGAGAAGTGGGCAGAGAGGGGGGGCAGAGAGGTGGGCAGAGAGGTGGGCAGAGAGGTGGGCAGAGAGGGGGGCAGAGAGGTGGGCAGAGAGGTGGGCAGAGAGGGAGAAAGAGAGGGAGAAAGAGAGGGAGGCAGAGTGGGAGAAAGAGAGGGAGAAAGAGAGGGAGGCAGAGTGGTGGGCAGAGTGGTGGAGAGGTGGGCAGAGAGGTGGGCAGAGAAGTGGGCAGAGAGGGGGGCAGAGAGGTGGGCAGAGAGGGAGAAAGAGAGGGAGAAAGAGAGGGAGGCAGAGTGGGAGAAAGAGAGGGAGAAAGAGAGGGAGGCAGAGTGGTGGGCAGAGTGGTGGGCAGAGAGGTGGGCAGAGAGGTGGGCAGAGAAGTGGGCAGAGAGGGGGGCAGAGAGGTGGGCAGAGAGGTGGGCAGAGAGGTGGGCAGAGAGGGGGGCAGAGAGGTGGGCAGAGAGGTGGGCAGAGAGGGAGAAAGAGAGGGAGAAAAGAGAGGGAGGCAGAGTGGTGGGCAGAGTGGTGGGCAGAGTGGGAGAAAGAGAGGGAGAAAGAGAGGGAGAAAGAGAGGGAGGCAGAGAGGGAGGCAGAGAGGGAGGCAGAGTGGTGGGCAGAGAGGTGGGCAGAGAGGTGGGCAGAGAGGTGGGCAGAGAGGGAGAAAGAGAGGGAGAAAGAGAGGGAGGCAGAGTGGTGGGCAGAGAGGTGGGCAGAGTGGTGGGCAGAGTGGTGGGCAGAGGGTGGGCAGAGAGGTGGGCAGAGAGGTGGGCAGAGTGGTGGGCAGAGAGGGAGGCAGAGAGGTGGGCAGAGAGGGAGGCAGAGAGGGAGGCAGAGAGGGAGGCAGAGAGGTGGGCAGAGAGGGAGGCAGAGAGGTGGGCAGAGTGGTGGGCAGAGTGGTGGGCAGAGTGGTGGGCAGAGAGGTGGGCAGAGAGGGAGAAAGAGAGGGAGGCAGAGAGGTGGGCAGAGAGGGAGAAAGAGAGGGGCAGAGAGGAGAAGAGAGGGAGAAGAGAGGGAGGCAGAGTGGTGGGCAGAGAGGGAGGCAGAGTGGTGGGCAGAGTGGTGGGCAGAGAGGTGGGCAGAGAGGGAGGCAGAGTGGGAGGCAGAGTGGGAGGCAGAGTGGGAGGCAGAGTGGGAGGCAGAGAGCTCCTGACAGCAGAGAACATTATACAATATTCTAGAACATTGGAGTACATTCTCCTGGGTGCATTAGTAGAATGTCACATGAGGAAACTGTCTGAGCCTATAGCTCTGCATCCTGGAGGACATGCACTTTGTGATGTACGCTGTCGCTATTCATCTGCAAACAGGAAATCTATGTACTCATCTAAAGAGTTCTGTTGTTGGAAAGTAGGAAGTGGGGCTACAATGCACAGGAGTATATGACACCTAGTAGTAGTCTGACGCCTACCCAGGAGGCATTCAGTTGCATTTTTCAGTTAGTGTCTGACAGAACAGATCAGCCTCTACTTAAAACAATCCAGCTCGCCTCGCATTTTACTTTCACTGTACGATAAGCTCATAAGAAGTCGAGTCCTTGAATCATCATTGCATTCATTTATTTTATTCAATCTGGAAAACTAAAAAACTAATCTAAATGTAGTGTTTTGTGTTGAGCGAGCATACACAATCAAAGGAATCGTTTCAAAATGTTTTCATTTTTAAATATTAAAATATAGATTTTGAGTCTAAAAAGTCCCTGTTAATCAGAAATAATAACCTTCACTGTCAAGTTCACCAGTGATGACCTGAAAGCCACTTTACAATAGTTGGGGGGGATGGGTTGGGACGAGAGAAGAACAAGAGAAAGAGAAAAAGAAAGAGAAAGAATAATACGTTTAACAGCAAATGATAGTTGAGAAGAGGTGCGTCTTGATGCGGGACTGAAAGATGGAGAGGGACTGAGAGTCACGGATGTCTTGGGGGAGGGAGTTCCAGAGCCTGGGTGCTGCCCTGGAGAAGGCTCTGTCTCCAAAGCTGCCCAGGTTGGATTTGGGGGTGAAGAGGAGACCAGCTGAGGTGGATCTGAGGGACCGAGGGGGTTGGTAGGGGGAAGATGAGGTCAGTGAGATAGGAGGGGGCGAGGTATATACTCTATATTAAGAGAAAGAGTGAGTCAGAGGGTTGATGCTCCATTATCATTATGCCTGCACCCTGCCCTCCGTCTGAGTCCTACTGACTAATGTTACCTGGAGAAGCATTGACACAGAGCTGTCTGGACATGATGAATGCTCACACTCTGCTTTACTCTCTACAGCAGCTTTTACACGAGGCAACAAGCCTCACAGCCTCTCTCCGTCTTATTGAATAACTTGGAGTAACGGATGTTTGTGGAAAGCTTCAGACTTAAAGCGTGTTGTGTTCCTCGCAGCTGATCTGGCTTTACACAACCCTTTACACATGACACACTTCCTTCCCATTCATAATACTTGTAGTGACTTTTGAACAGTGTTACGTCACTGCATTTCTGTCCTCGCCCTTCTTACCCCACCCTCCTCTTTAAGCTACACACACACACACACACACACACACACACACACACACACACACACACACACACACACACACACACACACACACACACACACACACACACACACACTCTGTTTGCACTTCATCTATCTCACTTTGCTGTCACCTCCCCACAATATCATAGCAGCCAAATTCCCACAATTCCCAAAGCATATGCATCTCTTCCCTGATACTCTGGCTCCATCTTGTGTTCCAAAAGCAGAGTTGTTGGGGAACAAATGGAGCTGATATCAGTGTGTGACGTCAGTGTGTTTGGAAGGATTTAGTTTGCTTTAGTAGTGACAGATGGAGAAAACTAATTATATTATTTAATTAATTAATCCTGCTTCATATATATTCACAACTAATATGAATGCTTTGGGAAGAGGTGAAAGCAAACTTTGACTTTTTCAATATTTAACGAAATGTCATGTTTTAATTATTTTACGAAATGTCCATCTTCACCACCACGACTATACCATAGTGCCACTCTCCATGTTGTTCCTTTGCATTGTTCCCCCCTGTGTTACCTGTAATTCTGAAACAAATAGTTTACTGTCATATTAATTGCTATTTATCAAGCAAAAAGGTCAAACATTTGCTGTGAGGATTTGCTGCTTTTCCGGGTTTCATATTATTGTAAATGGAATATTTTGTTGTGGACAGTCGGGTAAATATATATATATTGATCATATAAAATGTTAAAGTAGTAATAGTTATTTTGGTGGTTTACTCAAGTGTACCCAGAAGTAGCATGAGTACTGTCAGCTCCATATCCTAATAAAGTGTCAGATTAGCTCCTGAATGCACCACGATGTCAACTTCCAAGACCTATATTTTAGTATTGCTGACCTACAACATGAGCAATTGTATCCAATATGTTCTCAATGACACTAACAGACCCTGAGCCGTGTTTCCTTGCTCATAGATACACACACAGAAACACACATGTGTACACACAGAAGCAGCTGAGATGACAGCAACTGCAGTAGCATATGTGGCTGCTGATTGGACTGTGGAGGTGCTGGGGGGTTCATGGCAGACCTGTCCAGGCTAGAGAGCAGACGCTCCTATTTTTACCCCTGCTCAACACCCTCATATCGCAACAGCTGCCCCCACATTTCTTGTCTCTCCGCTGTCAGGAATAGCCGGCCTATCAGAGCGCTGCCCCTCTCCTAGGCTCTGCTCTTTCACTTTCCACTCTTTGCTCAGATCTCCTCGACTTTGACCAGCTTTTGATTTCATCGCTGACTTGTGGGAACTATTTGGATACAGGAGTTGTGGAATTACTTCACTAACAGGTAGAACAATGTGTGATAACTTTTAACGAGCAGTGGGATCTTTGTTGGAAATGGGTATTTTTGTGTGGGCCCTCGAGGTCCCTCAGCCAGCGGCACTATTTATAGACGAGAGTTAGCTGAGGGGGCAGCTTGAGTGGTTTTCCAACTGAAAGAAGAATTGTAGAATAATAGCTTTTGTGCCGTATGACAGTTCCCTTTTTCCTACTCGGATGTTAGTTAATTAGAGTGTTATAATTTGAAAGTAGAAGTAAGTGGAACGTCAGTGGGGCTGTTTCGAAGAGGTGGACATGCTCGGTGAGCTCATGTGCTGCTGTATGAACTGCTGGGAAATGTAGTTGAGACTGAGATTTAGTGAGCTGAGATGTTGTGTTTTCAGTTAATATTTAACATTGTGTCATAAGTTGTGGTGCTCTGATGAGGTCTGTATTGTATGTATGTTGCTTTGACTCTGTAAAGTTCTAGGGTTTGTTTTCTTTCAGAAAAAACACATTCAGACTTTCTCTATGTACTAGTAGGGCTGGGTGATAATTCGGTATTATCTTTTTTGGACTTAAGGTCAAATTGTATCCTGATGATTCTGTATTATTATCTTCATTCTACAAATGTCTGTTGATAAGATGTATGATCCCAAGATGAACGTCTTGTTCTACAATAAGGAACATATTGCTCTCATGTTATACCAGGAGCACAGTCTGATTAGTTTCTGTTATTTTACATATGTGTAATTATTGTAAGGATGTCAGCCATATTGCCTTTTTTTCATAATTCATAGAGTTATGGCCTGTTGTGACTGGGAAACCATGTGATGTATGAATTCACATGGAATAAAAAAATAACGCTTAACTCAAATTCACTGACTAAATCCATAGAATGTTCTCCAGCTACAGTTAAATGGAATGACATATCGTCTCATATCCTCTGACGTATCATAACGTCTCCTTCCAATGAAATGCAGTCTTATCCTGTGTACATGTGCTATGTGAGTATAGACTTGGGTCACACAAGGTCCACAGGTAATACCAGGCCAGAGCTAAAAAAGCATTCATTGCACATGTGTTTGAATAACAATTGTTTCCAATACAAAGAGTAAACCCAGTGCCTCATTCACAGGAACCGTCAAGCTAAGAGTTTTTGTTAAACGCTTTTAGTCATTGTGTGTTCTGAAGTCCAAATGAACCCTCATACAGAATCTTAACAAAAGGTTTCCCTGACTGCTCTATAAACAGTGAATAGAAGGCAGGGTTTTAATTAATCAGGTAATACGGATCAACAGTGACAGTGTCCTCTTCATTGGGTTTAGGATTACATTAGATGGGATTCCTTGTGAATGGTGAAAGGGCTTATGGTTTGGGTTATAATAATTGTTTGTTCTGTTTGAATATAGTTGTTTCCGTGAGGAATGCATTAGTAATCTATATACAGCATCTTCAGATTCAAGCAAGTTCATTTATGAGTTCAAAATAATAAGTCTCCGACAGACATTGAAACAAATGTAATTTTGAAAATATTGCATGAAATGTGCTTACATTCAATGTTGTGCAGGGAGACAGTAAGTTATTGTGCTTTGATATTTGGTGTCAAATTGTGACTTGGTTCGTCAAGTGTTGCTTATCTTAAAAACGTGATGTGTGATGTATCACTTCAGCACCGCCAATGTGGGTTTTATTTGCCTTGTTGGCCTTTCTCTTAGAGAGTAATCTGGACCATAGCCCTACAGTACCACTGTCTGATCCAAAAATAAACCTGTTAGTCAGTGTTCTAATTCAGTGACCAGACCACTGATAAAAGTCACTAACTCCGAGCCAGACCTGCACACTGTCCCATACAGTGAAAGGCTAAGTCAGATTGCTGGAGACCAGCTGCGTTCTGTGTTGTGAAAAAAATGTACATAAGTTAGACAGAGCAGTAACCCTTGACTTAACCTTTTACAGTGTAAACTTCAGGCAGCAAGTTTTTCTGAAACATACCACATCTCTCCTGACCCAGTGGGACTCCTATTTTTCAACTGATAGAGTTCAAACCAGGAAAGGACTGATCACATCACAATCTACACTCATGTGGAAGCAATTGACATTTTCTCATTTCTGCCAGTTTGGATTTAATCAAAGCAAACTATCAAAGCGATCATGGATGTGATGTTGACCCTGAGTCTGCTGAGTCAGCAGCTGTTCTTCTTCTCCCTCTGTACTGAGGCAGACTGCAGCTACAGTGACTCACTATCACCTCTAGAGGAACAAGTGGTATTACAGTCTGGACGGAGCAGCTAGCTGTTAGCATGCTAACTTCAGTAGATATCTTTGCAACACAACACAGAGACGTGTTTAACACAACGTCGACACTGTTACCTCTTCACACTCTGTTGATAATGTTAGTACATTTTTTATATTTTAAGTTTAAACTCTGGCATATCTTACACATTGAACCTTTAAAAGGTACCAGGGTCGAGATACGCTCACGTTTATTCTTGTATTTTTGTTTACCATTCAGGGTTTCCAAGAGTATTGTGCACTATTAGGTTGTAGTGGGATAAACATCTTTGATCGCTTTTTACAAACCTTTTGATTTTTTGACTGGTGTTTTATTTGTGTTTTAATTTCTCTAAACCTGCTCTAATCTCCTGTTCATCCTCTACTTCTCCTAGACCCTATTCACTGCTTTGCCATCAACATGTGGCACTGCTTACATTGACAATTCAATGATCTCTGTTGCCTGAAGATTGTCATTTCTGTTCATCCGTCTGTGTTCTCACCATTCTTCCTCTTTTAGCTTCCCTTCACCTCCTCTTCCTCCTGCTCTCATCTCATCCATCACAGCCCATGACAGCAGATCAGCCAACATGGCATTCTCATCTCGCTTTTCCTTCTGGGAGCAAAAGGGAAGTCTCATTTGGACATTTATAAAGAACTCTTATACTGCATGGTATTCCAGTGTTTTACACTGTGTATTAACATGTGTGTCTTTAGATATGTGTGACCTTTGCTTGTATCACACTAAGAATGTGATGGCTTTCACTCTTATATTTAGGTATATGTTACAATAGCTGTGGCTTTGTACCACCAGTGCACTTCCAATGCAGTGAGTGCATACATTTTTAGCTCTTGAAATAGTAGGACAGAGTGTTTGTATGTAAAGAAAGATGTTTATGTTGTGCAAAACTAATTTCTATGCAAAAGATTAGAAAATGTGCATGTTTTGAGGTTTGCACGGTGTGTGATGGACGACAGCTTCATGTAGTGTCAAGATTTTGACTTAGTTTTCTTTTTTATATCAACATATTTAGATCAAAGAAGAGCCAGCAAGCAAAAGTGTAAGTAAATATTGTCCTATGTTTGTGGTTGTCAGAGTAGACATGTTGCCGCTGTCTTCCTGTGGTCAACGCAGGTCTTGTGATTTATCTAGGTCAGGGGTGCCCACACCTTTTCAGCTTGTGAGCTACTTTTAAAATGACCAGGTCAAAAAGATCTACCTGTATTAAAAAATGCTAAATATATTTATATATGTACTGAATATACTTTAAATATACAATCTGTGTTGGTGTACCTTGCTACACTGCATGAACCCTTATGGCACAACACAATTCAATACATTTCTGGTCACTACCTTAGTCTGATGACTTGCACTGAATAGAGTCAGCCAGGTTTGCATAGTAACAGTAACTGCAGGTAGCCAGCCTCAAGCAGGCTTCCAGATGATCATCAGTCGTGGTGGATCGATATGTGGGAAAAGGCTGACTCGCATAAATAAGTAGAGCCAAATAATGCAGTGAAGGAGGGAGCACATTTCCTCATGTGTACTTTTCCTCAGTGAGTAAGTTCTAAGACTGTCCATGAGCCCTAGACTTCAGCTGAATGTCAGCCTGTCAGCATCTCATGCTCCACTGCAGATGAGTTCTGGTGAAACAGTGTGCCAATTTTTTATGCGAGTGAATCAACTTCAATATCTTCCCTAAATGGGTAGCATGTAAATGTAGCAATTGGCTCGAGTAAAGCAAAGTCTTGAAACCGTTTGTTAAATTCTGACAGACAATTTTCAATCTGCCCTGTGTAGTGCATACTGTCATGTTCCGCACACGCCTTCCCTTGGGTCTCCAGCTCTGATGCCAGGTTTTGAAATTTCCCCAAATCATGGCGCTGCAGCTTTGAGGACAGAAGCTGTATTTTTCGTTTGAAAGCATTAACTGAGCTGATCATGTCTTTTCCTAGCAGCTCTAAATTAAGCTTAATCAACATGTTGGCCAGATTGGTTAAACATGCCAAGTCCAGCAGCCACTGATCATCATTAAGTTGCTTGTATTCTGCATTTTACCTCCGGACAGAGCTCTCGAAATCTCTGCAGGAATAATAGGCTATCATCTAAAAACAGTTTTTATATATGATAATATATATATATATATATATATATATATATTTTTTTTTTTTTGGGTACCTCTGATCTAAGTGTTCTGTGTAGAGTCTTCAAGCAGCTGGTCATTTAGTACTAAATCTTAACAAATGGCCCGTCAGTCAGTTCTCCCTAGACATTCTGGCTTCCTCAAGTGCCCTAAAAACACTCTTCAAAAATACCTTTTGTGGGATTTCATGGTTCTTTAAATCGTCAGTGAGAAATGTAATGAGCAGTTGACTGTTCAGTCCTCTTCTTCTTACGTTTTTGTATTAAAAGTTGTGTCATTAGGAGTTGTGGAGACACATTCAGATGAAAGTAACACATCAATATCTTGATTATTAAAGACATGATGCTTAGATTTTCCTTCATTATTCCCTTCCTTACACCTCCTCTCTTTCCTCTCTATGAGTAGTCAGACAGTGAAGGGCTGCCCAGCCGGGCCAAGTCAGTGCCAGCTCTAGACCCTGGCAGGGGGTTATTCCGGGAAACAAGTCCCCCATCAGTTCCAAATACGGAGTTGGCAGCCCGCGTCAGGAGTCCTTCCCCGCCTAAAGTCAGGACACCTGTTAAAGTGCCAGAACGCTTCAAAAGCCCTGAGCCACCTTCAAAAATGGCAGAGCAATTTAGGAGCCATGAACCACCACAAGTTCCTCTGAGCCCAGAGCCAGTCATGAACAGTGAGCGAGAGCAAAATGGCATTGTCTGTAAAAACGCGGTCAATGGTCCAACCAATGGTAATATCAAACTTTCAGGCACCAGTGCCAACCAGATGGATACTACAGAGGACAAGGGTCTGACACATAAGAAAGTAGTAAAGGTGGTTCGTCGTGTTGTCAGGAAGGTCCTGCCCTCAGAAGAGGACGAGACTACTGTGCCAACACAACCATCAGACAGAGCTCCACCAGCAGCCAAGCCTGCTGCCCAACCAGTTAAAGCAGTGCCAGCTTTAGTGTCAAAGGCTCCCATAATGTCAGGGTTTTCTTTTAAACATGACGTCATCAAAATGGAAGACAAAGATGATATTTCGCGAGGATTGACAAACCTCATGATCAGAGGCAGGACAAGGGAGCCCCGCCCACGAATATGCAAGGATGAACGACCAGAGAAAATAGAGTTGGAGAAAAAAAATGAGAAGAAAGAAGGAAAAGTTGTTGAGCCACAGGTGATAAAAGAGGAGAAGAAAGAGGATAAAACCATCCTAAATCCACAGGAGGTCAATCACAAACCGACAAGCTCTGGTCCAGTTACACAAGAAGTCACATCTCCTGTGGTTGCTGTAAACCCCACAAGCATGGCTTCTTCTTACAAATCGACTCATTCCAGACCCTCTTCTCTCCCACCAGTTATTGGCTTTATCCCAGCTCCCAAGCCCTC
>NC_041367.1:26830811-26833311 GCF_900634415.1 Cottoperca gobio | reverse complement strand
AGACTTGAACCAACTTGGTCTGATGAGTTGGAGACTCATTCAAAAATCTGAATGATGTAAACTAAATTGAACCTCCTTTGTAATGGAATGTCACAAAACATTTGTATAACTTGGAGAAAATAGTTTATGCTATTAACATGCTGTCACATTGTTGAATAGAAGAGTCACCTCAGGCTGCTGTCGGCTCCGGCCATCATGTAGTAAAAGACGTTGAACGTGGACTCTGCCTCGGGCCGTTTGCTCACCCTCAGTTTCTCTAGCAGCATGGTCTGAGAAGGAGAAGACAACAAGAGTCACACTGGTATATACTCTATGAGTGTCTCTAATATCTTTTCTTTAGTTTTTCTTTATATTCAACATGTTGCTAACATGTAACAACAGATACACATGTGTCAGTATCTCTGTGCGTGCGCGGTACCTGGATGGAGGCGGAGGCCACCTGCCCAGCCTGGTCAAAGTCGAGGGACACCACGTGGGAGAAGCGGCTGGCGTTGGTGTTCATAGAGGTGGAGCTGTTTCCAAAAGCCTCCAGGATGGTGTAGACCGCCTGCCACTTCTCAGCTGTGTCACCAAAATGTTTTAATATATTGATTTTCATTATCGTTTTTTTTGGGAGATCAGTGCAAAATGGCTCATCTGCCCTCTGGTGTTTTTCAGGAAATACATCAGCAGTTCATCTATTAGCAACCAATTACATATTTGAATAGACAACGAAAAGTTTCAGCATGTGGACAGAGCCTGCTGCCAGAGTGTGCAACAGGTCATTATGCACAGTACTGATCACAAGCAGCTCTTACTGTGGGAGCATGTGCTAGTTAAGTGTTTCTAACACAACTTCCTCCATTACAGGTACAGGAAGTGAGCAAATACTGTTGTGCTGACAGGAAGGTTTGTTAGTGTGTCCACCTGAACTTCATCCACACCTTGACCACAATGATCACACAGACTGACCGCTGTAAACATCCATCGCAGCTCATACACCCTCTTTCTGCTTTAGCCTACTGTGTGTGCCATAGGTGAGCACATAGCTTTCCTGTGCAATGAGGGATTGATTATGAGTGACAATTCTGGTGTGTTCAGTTTAGGTAAACCGTTTTTACACTCTGCAGTTCTCTTATTTACTTAAATCAGTTCCCACTGCAGTGATCGAACAAGATACAAATTAATATGAAAGTCCTGTGTAGCACATTACAGAGATCTTCTCAGCCTACTGTCCGTTACACTTATTCGTCTACTCTATTCGTCTACTCATGGATTTTTGTGATGATTCTGCCCTCTTCTCGTCTGCAGGCTCACCAGAAGAAGATTTTGCCCGTGCTGCCAGCGATGGAGACCAGATACTGCACAAGGTGCTGGCAGTTGGTGGTCTTGCCACTGCCAGACTTGCCCAGCAGCACGATGGACTGATCCTGCCGGGTGGTGAGCAGGGTTGCGGTAGGCAGACTGGGCCACGGAGTAGATATGAGGTGCAGAGTCCTCCCGCCGACAGCCTTTGAACATGTGCATCACCTGATGGGGGAGGAAGAAGACACACCACAGCAGGAGAGGGCACAAATGAAGGACACACACAAAAAACAGAGACGTATTTAAGTTAGAGCCACAACCACAGAGCTGCCAACCCAACATGTCTGCAGTTGTTCAATAGTTGTCTATGACAGGTGGTCTGTTGGTCTGTAGCAACATGTGATTAAGACATTTTTATATGCAATCCATGCCAGGAAGATTTAAACATCTGGGAAATTACAATACACTTTTAAAACTGCCTGAATAATATTTTGTGCTCTTATTCCTTCTTATTTTTTCATGTTTTCCCATTTGAGCTGAGAGTAACGTGTCAGATGAACCTACATGCACAGAACAAGTGGTCCGTCATAAGAAAAGGTTATGGGCTTACATTTTTTCGCCCCATATTATTCACACACCCTGATGTGACACCTGGATGAGATAGGTGAACATGACATTCCAAAAGGCAATGGGCATTAGCAGTAGGCTGCTAGAACAGCAATAGAGAGCTGCAGGAATGAGTCCCACAACCCAGAAATGAGCAGAATGCACTTACGGTTCCCTCGTCTCAAAGTAATGGGTTTTTGGTTAGATGCCTGAAATAAGGTCGTAATATTGTAATGTTTTGTTCTACGACATAAAATACGTCAGTAAATACCCTGCTCTGAATTTTGAAGCTTTTACATGTCTTGAAAAGGCGGTTGTTAACAAGATGAGACTAAATGAGACGACAGAGGTCGTAGGGGGCATTAAACATCATCACTCTGAACATTAGCCGCCTTTAGCTTAGCAGTGGTGACGTGTAGTCATGGGACCGTGCTGTAGTTCCTTTATAGCCTAAAGTTAACTTTTTACTTCATAAAATCAAAAAGTGCTGTTCATTTATAAAGATGATCTTGCTTTTAAATGTATAAGTATGATAAACTTTTGTTTGCCACAGAGCTTATCTTCCCATTTGCTTTTTTGTGTAGGGAACCAGGGAGATGCAAGAATACAT
>NC_041367.1:26790811-26828311 GCF_900634415.1 Cottoperca gobio | reverse complement strand
CTCTCCAGCCTGAAGACAAGCAGCGAGCCTTGCAGCAGTTCACCAAGCTGCAGGCAGCCATGAAGGTGCTGGGCATCTCTGGTGAGGAGCAGAAGGCCCTCTGGCTCATCCTGGGGTCTGTGTACCACTTGGGGGCCGCAGGAGCCACTAAAGGTAGGAACTCCCAACGGACTGGCTGAAAATACATCCAATCTTGAGTACATTATGTCTCTGGAAGATTACATAATGAGAACATAGATCCACATCGTCACTGACTGTGTGCTTCTAGAGCTCTACAGCAGCACTGTAGCATTTACTATGCTGCCGAGGGTGAGAGGGCAAACTGAAAAAAAGTCACATCGAGAGGGGGCCAAACATACACTGGAAACAAACACAAACATTCATACAGAGAAATATCCTTCAGAGGACCTGGAGAATGAAGTGTGTGTGTTCTCATCTTGTAACCACAACCAAGACCAAAGACACAATCTCCAAAACACTTTGTTCATTCCTTTCACAGAACTGACAACAAAGACTAGTCTTGGTCTAGAGAAGTTTGATTTGTGAAGGGCTGATCAGTGTGTGACAGATGGAGACAGATTAGCACATCCTGCAGACACACACAGGTGAATGCAATAGTGAGCCTGCAGCTCAATTCTCTGTTTTGAGTACTTTATATGCAGAGTGACACAATAACGTCAAAACATGCTAAACATAATGTTGTCCAAATGAATAGCCATGAATGAATGTTACTTTTGTAAAGCTTGTAATGTACATTTTCTGTTGAGACTGTGCCAGAAAGACGTTTTATTAAGTTTTGTATAACAACACAGTTTGTGTTGTTAGAAAGCAGTCCAGTCCTACCCTACCAATAACTGCATCAGTAGAGACAGAGCGCTGCATGGCTCTGACAATGTATTCATTTCCATCACCTCATTTCTTCAACATTAATGACAACATGGCTGCTTACCTTACTAGAAACTGCAAATGAAATCCTTTAAATAAAAGCAAAAAATCCGACTGGAGTTGACTTTCTACCAACCGCCACTAGGTGTCAGGCTTGACATGTGAATGCAGACACTCTCAGTAGGCAGCAGGCTTTTACCATGATTTGCTGTACCAGACAGATTTGTGAGATTGGACACAAAACATCCTCAAATCACTTCAGAATCACGATGAGTCCTCTAGCAATTCCAAGATGTGCGACTATCCCCCCGGTTTTTTTTCACCGGTTTTCAGACATTTGATTTAAGTCCATTCCTGACATTGAAAACCGCAGTTCACAAATCAATCTCACCTGAAGGTCCATTTACTCTGATAAAAACAACAATGTTGGAAAGCTCCGGAAAAAGTGAGTTAGTGGACTTTGAGTCAAGAGCCAGAGACAAGTCGGTGCACCTTGTAGACAGGTCTGGGTCAGGAGATAAATACTATCCCAGGCTTCCCCCAAAAAGAGTTCAGCTGCAGTGGTCAGCCACCCACATGCTGATGCACGATGACGACACTAAATACAATGGCTCTTCCTGCATGAAGGAGGGTTGTAAAAGTGTATTCTTTTTGTATGATGCTAAGTGGAGTTGGCCCACTCTGCTGTAAAACTCTGCAGGGAAGCAAAGGTTTTGTATCTCGTCTGAGTTCAGATGTGATGTTAAGTGAAGTTTTAAACCTGTGTCAATATGACAACAGCCCTAAAAATATCTTGTAGCTTGAGCAGTACAGCAGTTGTGATATTGTGAAAGTCTTCAGTGTGCACTGGCTGTTACTTTGTTCAGGTGCCTCTATCCTCCTGGCAGGCCACAGACTATCATTTACCATCCTCTGATATAAAGCAGGTGTCTAACTTCTCAGCTTGCTCTTCTAAAGCATGATGGTGGTGCCAGTGTTGTTCACTGCTAATGTTCATGTGTTCCTGTGGCTGTGAATTGATGAATCTATGAACTGTGTTATCTCTAACCCCCTCTCTTTGCTTGCATGTTTGCATGCTGTGCCCTATCAAACGCAGACGGAGATGAAGGTAATGGAAAAACAACACACAAGTTGTTGACTGTTTTTCACTTTATTTCAGAGGCTCTCTTGTTTGTATTTTATGTCTTAATGCCTTTATCGTTCCTTCCAGGCCTTAAGACATTAGCATTTTTATTGTTTTCTGCTCCCCCCCTTCATCTCCTTCTCTCTTGTGTTTGCCTCATGACGGCTCTCCCCTCCCACTCCCTGTCTCACCCTTTTCTCTTCTGTGAGATGGAAATCACGGGGATCAGAACTTTGCTGTCCCTTTAAACTCCTATCTCTGATGCATCCCCATGTCGCCCACATTCAACTCCTGAGCCGCTGTCACACTACAACACATTCTCAAAAGCAAAGTAAAGCTTGTTCATCTAGTTTTTTGACTTTCTACCACATAACTTTTATTTCCCAGCTTACCCTGTGTATCCCCATGAAGTCTGTGCTTGGCAGGGGCTCCTGTTGATTCTCTGGCTCTGTGTCTCAGCTCTTTGATTGGCTGGCAGAGCAGACTGTCATGTTGCCTTGGTTCTCTCTAACACATGGGCTTTGAATTGCCTCCAGGCCAAAACTCCTCATACAGACTGATAGTGTATGATCAACAGTTTTTTCCACCACATATCTCCGAAAACACCAAATTCTATGAAGCTTATTTTATTTGCTCCCCAGCCTACAGCAGCAAATGTTCGATGGCTAGTTAAATTGGGGCAAAAATTGATGGTCAAAACGGCACATGCCTATATCTTGAATTTTGGTGCCTAGTATGGGTTAACACGGTCTCCGAGCCCAGATATTCAACCAATGTCACAGACTGCATCAGAGCCACAGGAGACATTATACAGCTGTTTAACAGGCTGAATAGAAGTCCTTATGACTTTGACCTTTAAATGCACAGCAGAGCTCCTAGTGTCTCTAGCATCACAGATACCAAAAAGTCAAAAGCTTTATGAGAGGAGCCAATGCTCTTTCTCTGCATCCCCAGATCTTTCAAAATCCACACCTGCAGTTTGTAAAAAGTCTCAAAGTGACACACTGGGGTCAGAAGGGGATGAATGGGGATGGACGAGATTACATCGTCTCCAAATGTTCTGCCACTTTCACTGGGTGTATCCAGATGAATATGCAGCGTGGCTAAAGTGGCTGTAGTTTACATACAAAGACACTGACACATTTGAAAAGGATTCATGTGTTTCTGTTGACTCAAACGCTCCTCAAAAAGGATGCAGTGGAATCTGCATATAGGAGTCATTCCTCTCAGCAGTGTGAGCATCAAAGTCATGCTCATTTCCTGTCAGTCGGTCATCTGCAGGACACTCCTCTAAACATGGATGCTACGTGAGGCGTCATGATGTACAGCACACACAGGGAATCAGGCCTGTTGTTTGAACAGTTAGAAAAAGAACTAAATGTTCTATTGATTGATAAACTCAACCTCAAGTATGATTCTTAACACCTTAGCTGTCAGTTTTCACACCACTCCCACAGTCATACAAAATACCTTCCCCTCTTGTCAGCAGCAGAGAGAACATATCTCTTTTAGATATCCAGACCTGCCGTGAGAAATGCCTGTCTGGGTGAAGAGCCAGGACTATTGTACTTCTGCAGTGTTTTCAGTTGGCTATAGCTCAGAATAAGCAAAAGCACTATGCAGCTGACAGAAACTACACAGGTTTTCTGATGCATGTAATTTCAGCCTATTCATGTCTCCTCCCTCGTCATCTTTCTATAGCTGTCCTCTTCATTATCTTCCTTCCTCAGGTTCTTATTGCATATCTTTTGTATTCCAAGCACATTTTTTACTTTCTTTGTAGCGGGCCGTAGGCAGTTTGCCCGTCATGAATGGGCCCAGAAAGCAGCCTACCTGCTGGGCTGTACCTTGGAGGAGCTGTCCTCTTCTATCTTCAAGCACCAGGCTAAAGGACTGCAGCACTCCACCTCATTCAGAGGAAAACCGGACGAGGCCGGCCACGGTGACAGCTCAGGTGAAAACCCAAACTGAGTCTTGCTCAGTGTGCACATGATCTTACAAAGGAGAGTTCCTTTGTAAGATCATGTGCACACTGACATGTTGGCTTTTCATTGAAAATGATGCACAAGAGATGTGCAGTTGAATTGAGATCAAATGTACTGCACCATTGATACATACTCAATTGCAGTTGTATGTGGCAGGCCCTGATACAATATAGTCTATTGGGATTTCAATCTGGAAATGTCTTGTACAAAAACAAATGGCTAAGAATGTGACCAGAGTTTTAATGCCAGCCTTTGGTAATTGAGAGTTCTCTGTACTCGAGGGGGTTAGGTTACAGTGTCTTACCCTCACAACCACTACCCAAATGTTTTGCTTGAAAATAATAAAAAATTTACTTTCAAACCCCTGCACTGGTCCTGAGCAGAGGATAGCAGCTGTGGACTGTGTTGATGTGACACTCTTCATCGTGTTGTTGTTGTCTGACTGTGTTGTTTGTCAGGCTCTAAGGTCACAGCTCTGGAGTGTTTGGAGGCCATGGCATCAGGACTTTACTCTGAGCTCTTCACTCTTGTCATCTCCCTGATTAACAGGTTAGACCTCCGAATATTGTTATGTTGGTTCATGATGAGATGGGATGCAGATTCATAGATTGCCACTGTGTATTATTTTTTCTCTATCCGTTCTTCCTCCTTTTCTTTAAGTTTTAACTTCAACCTTAAGTTCTTTCACTCTCACCTTCCTCTCTCCTGTTTATCTTTAGTTCCTGGCCTTTGATTCTTACCTGTTTCCTTTCAGAATTGTCCTCTCTGTCTTTTGGTCCAACTTTTCCTACAGTTCACATCAACTTCCTAAAGTGTTGTTCAAACCCAACTGACCCTTGTGGCTAATATATAACTCCTACCTTAACTCCTCTTTAGTACACTTCAGCTCATTTCAGTGCGTACTCTTCAGCCGATAGTATTACTTTGTTTCTACTCGGTCAAGTGCTCACACTTCCCATGACACTTCAGCTCCTTGAAGAGCTTCCACTGACAATAAACTCCTTTCTTTCATTACTCTTAGTTAATCTTCAGTTCCTTTCAGCACCTACACATCTGCTTCTTTCAGTACACTTCAACTCATTGTCATGCTTACACTTTACACATTTCACTTTATTTCATAACAGTCTTGAGTGATTTCTTATGACACAATCCGCAGCTTCCAAGAGTCGAAGCATCTTCACTAAAGCTTCTCGATATGTTTGTGTCCCTCAGGGCTCTGAAGTCCAGTCAGCACTCTCTGTGCTCCCTGCTGATCGTGGACACTCCGGGTTTTCAGAACCCTCGGCTGGCTCAGCAGCAGCGGGGAGCCACGTTTGAGGAGCTCTGCCACAACTACACCCAGGAGAGGCTGCAGACCCTGTTCCATGAACGCACCTTCGTCCAGGAGCTGGAGAGATACAAGGAGGTGCTGCTGGGCCGACGGAACATACACATATTAACACATTAGCTTTTTCCATCCTATGATTCTCTGCAGTAAAAATATATTAAATATATTCATTTAGAATGATTGTTTTTTAAATGGTTCGTTCAAATTACAACAAAATTATATGTTTTCTTCGTAGGTTCTTGCTCACTTCAAGTGGCATCCACCCGTGAAGATGTATAGTTTTGGTTTTACTTGGTCAGTTTGTTTTTGAGATGCTCTCCACCCTAATGCAGTGGAGGACAGTAGAACAGTGTTGGTGTCCACGGCATTGAAACGTGACATTTAGAAACTGGATCATTCACAGAACACACTGTGCTCAACTACTGTTGGAAGTATCTCCAATGAAAACTGTTCACATCAAAGTCTTTGGATTATCCTGGATTCCATTCACTTCTATTGTTTTGGGTGGAAGCTAAACTCTCAGAGACAGTTGTTGCAAAACTATCTGCACAGATAGATACCAGTTAACTGAGACAGACACTTCAGAAAACAAACTTAATTATATGCACCACAAAATCAAATAAGAAATATATTTTAAGCATTGAGATAATTACATACAAATGTACACTAACTCTACCCAATCTCCAGTCTAGTAATGGCTACTTTCATAATTGAGTTTTGATTTATTGATGATCTCTTCTTCTGCTGTTAAATCTCCTGTAGGTTACTAACCTGATCCTTTATCCCCCCTGCATCTAGGAAAACATAGAGCTTGCTTTAGATGACATAGAGTCCAGTACCTCACTGTCTGTAGCAGCTATTGACCAAGCCTCAACCCAAGCTCTGGTAAGCACAAGAAACACCACACCGTCTGTTTCAGGCCTCTGTGCATGTGATCTTACTGTCTTCTGTTACCACCTGAAACCTGGCGTGACATCGAGTGGTGAGCTCTGCAAAAATGTGTTTGTAGTTTACAACTCGTGACATTGTGTCAAATGAAATCTTCACCCTTAAATAGAGACGAGAGCAGACAATGATCATTATTATTCCATACCAGTCCTATTGCCTCCGTCCAATTAGTTGGACTCTCTGTGATTATAGCTCATTTCTTTTTCTAATTTGCTCAATTTCCTTTTGGAATTTGTCCTACATCAGCAATATTAATTGGAATCAAGTTTGTGATTTGTTTCCCTCTTGTTGGCTTGAAAGGGTCCCTATCGCTCTACTCATCAGTGGGCCTTTTACCGCTAAACCCATTCAATTATTAGTGGTACAAGAATGTGTGGTGCGGATCTCCAGCATTGACGTGTATTGGCTCGAGGAAGAGGCATACACAAGTGTTTAAATGCCTGGAAAGAGATTTGCATTGGAGTTGATTGTAAAAAGCAAGGATTACTATGCCACTGTGTACATGTACAGGTTCAGACATTCATGTCCCCCATATGATAAATTGTAATAACTTTACTCATTCCTTAAGCTTTCCTCTAGCGCACAGGTGTCAAACTCAAGGCGAAGTGTCCCGCGGTACAATTATATCCGGCCCGCGAGAAAATATCATAGGTCTATCATGACTAGCCCGCCGGTTTTGGGAATTAAATCAATGCATGGCACAACCATGGGAAAAAACATATTTGAGGAAGTATCTAAATGTGTGAGAAATTAAACTGCCCCGGGACAAACTGACGGGACTGATGACAGATGGAGATCCTGCGATGTGATGAAATGAGCGGAATAGTGGGCAGGATGCGGGAGAAGATGCAGTTGACAGTGTATCATTGCACCATACACCAGGAAGCACTGTGTTGTAAAGCTCTAGAGATGGAACATGTAATAAGCACCATAACACAGACAGGAAACTTTATAAGAGTCAAAGGCTTAAATCACAAAGTCTGTTCTTGAGCAGACACATTCTGAACATGGAGACGTGCCCTATCACACAGAGGTGCGATGGCTGAGTCGAGGGAAAGTGCTGAATAGATTTTTCGAGTTGCGTGAGGAAATCTGCCAGTTTTTGGAAAGCAAAGGGAAACACACCACAGATCTCTGAGACAATGTGAGCGGGACTGTTTGTGCGACATAACGAAGCATCTCACTGTTAAACCTGCAGCTTCAGGGCCGTGTGATCACGGACATGTATGATGCAGTGAGAGCATTCCACGCCGAGCTGCCTGTGGGAGACTGATGCAGAAGGAAACTTTGGACACTACGTGTTTCCAAACACTGACAAGCCATCTCCACTGCTGTGTTCCCGACTGCACATTCTGCTGATAAACTGAGCGCACTTGGCACGGAGTTCACTCGGAGATTAGCCGACTTTGCAGTTCAGACATTAAAATGTAACTGCTCAGCAATTCATTTGCAGTTGACGTGGAAACAGCACCTGTGAACATCCAAATGGAGCTGATTGACCTCCAGTGTAACGACACACTCAAGGCAAAGTATGACTGTGATGAAGATGAACAAAAACCCACACAGGAGTCTCACTGATGCACACCTTCACTCACTGAGGGTTTCCACAGCACAGAACCCCAAACATTAAACAGGCAGCTAAGAAAATATTCCAAACCTTTGGCTCTGACACATGTGCATACTAGGAGAATGTAGCCTACTTAAATATGTTCAATATCTTTATCCAATAGGTCTATCCTGTTCAATAAATGTGGACCCTATTTGGCCCTCGACTAGTCTCAGTTTTAAATTGTGGCTCTCTCTGTGATTGAGTTTGACACCCCTGCTCTAGCGCCTCCATTAGGTCACACTTTCAGGCCAAAACTTTGGTTTATGACCAAACACCTGCAAGACTCATGGCCTTCCCCTCAGCCCCAGCTGTACTCTGTGGTTAGGGCTAAGGTTCTCTAAACTACCAAGTAGTTTTTCTCATTCAAATATTGCCATTCTGCTCATAGAGGCACACTTAAATGGCAACAAGAAACAAGCTCTGTGTTCCAATACCCACACTACCATACTATTTAGTATGCCAGAAAATATTTTGTATTTCCCAATACGTAGTAAAAATCGTCAAATGCAGTACGCCAAAAATACCAGGATGTCCGCCTGCATCCAGTCACATTTTGCAGTATGCAAGCCAGCATGATTTTCTGGCTATTCTGACCCACAATCCTTTGCGCAGGAGGGTCAAAGTTTAAGGCGCCATGTTGGGAATAAGTATTATATGCCAATTGCATACATACAAACAATAGTAGAGAGCTGGGGGGCATGATCCAAACATTTAGACTGACAAGAAGAAGACTTCTCACATCATTAATCAGCTGTTTATGGGGTTGTGTTCAAGAAGGCTCACTGAAGGCCCAGTTCAAAGCATCAAGACCTTGTTGCCATGAAAAGAAGCAGCAGAGAATGGGCTGATACTCAAGATGACCTGTGAAGACCTCTACCAATGACATTTCCCCCACCATAATACCTTTTAATCTTTGTGCCGTGATCAATATACAGGTTGAGTAATTCAGCATCAAACCTTATCTTATTAGAACTAAAGGATAGCAGGTGCCAACCAACGGCAGCATGGTTTATGAGAGGGTTAAGAAGTGTTTCTGCAGAATCTTTATTTTGCATTTTTCTAGTAGAATAGTTGCTCATGAAATACAATGACATCGATCAGTAAATAAAGACTTGTTGAAATCTCCTCATAGTCACTTATGATGGCTTCTAAGTGCAAAGATTTCTGCTGTGACCAATTCCTGTGAGCCTCTCTGAGTGTGTGCACTGTCCACACAGTGCCCGATCAGCCCGCTCTAATCCGGTGACTTGTCGTGTGGCTCCCAATGTTAGAAGCAGGAGAAGAACAGTTATTAAAGTTAGAATCCCTGGCTGCAGTTGGTCATGTGCCTACATTTAATCAAATAAAATGTAACCTTTTTACATGCGTTTAGATGACAAACAGGGAAAAAAGAACGTAACAAAGAAAGAAAAGGGCAAAGGCACATTTTCATCCTTTCTTATCAGATTAAAAAGGTTTAAAGCAGCTCTTTCACATTGAATGGCTTTTCTTTCAGAATGATCATAGTCACAAGTCATCCTGTGCTACATTAAACAAGGAGAGTGTTTCAATTCTATCAATAAATTGATTCAGGCTAACACTCGCAAGGCTTTTGAATTGGTTAATGGTCATACTAAATGTTTGAAGAGGGTTCAGAATGGACTTGGCAAAAACTTCCAAAGTGTTGCTTGACAGATGTCCTGGATTCTGGAGATTTATTTTCTGCATGAATGATGTTAAGTGACATGATGCACTTTCAAGGCCTGGGCCGTCCGAACTGTCTGGGGTAAATCGTCCGTACATAAGATGAACCACTGTGTAGGAAAACAAGGTCAGAGGTATGTAAAAGGAGCAATCCAGTAACCAAACACCCAGCTTAAAACTCGTGGATGGAACTTTGTAGAAACCTGATATTTTGTTCACAGTTGCAGTGATTGCAATTGCAGCTCTGACTGCAACAGCTACAGCACTTAGTGGCTCCGGCCGTAGACAGCTCACCGTGTGGTCATGCACAGGAGACTTTGTCCTGTGGAATATTAAAGAGAGCACAGAGGCATGGTCACCAGAGCTTTAAGTTGTAATGTGGAAACAACATGGACGCTACATAGAATATGTGTTGTATTTTATTGTTCAGAGTGTTTAAACAACACGTTGATATCTGTTTCAGAGTTGTTCTGACTTGAGGGGGCGTTCACATGGAGTTTCCCAGTGGGGAACTCATTTTTCCAGATAATTCCGACACCACATGATTCAGAACAAATGCCCTTATTCACAATGTTAACGAAAGTAACTTTGTTTATCTGCCCCGTGATACGGATGCACTTGAAGGTTTAAAGGGTTCTTCCTAGGCCCATGCTTCATCCTTCCACCAGGTTTCATGAGAATCGGGCCAGTAGTTATTCTGTAATTCTGCAGACAGACAGACACTGGGAATACAGTTAAACATAATGTTGATTTGAAGTGTTTGCTTTTCTCTTTGTTATTTGAGTAAGCTCACTTTGGTGTATGCAGTTTTTAAATGTTTTTCAACAATGTTATTTTTACTTTTTACCTGCACATTGTCTCATGATCTTAAGTGATAAATAAATATTTCTGTACGCATCTTGCCTTGACCTCAGGATTTCTTCAATGTAAAAGAGAGGTTTTTGTGAAAGAAGTAGGGGACATTTCTGAGTGTTGGTATCCATCACAGGTGCGCACTCTGGCCAG
The DNA here is from genome assembly GCF_900634415.1 of Cottoperca gobio. Taxonomy (NCBI): domain Eukaryota; kingdom Metazoa; phylum Chordata; class Actinopteri; order Perciformes; family Bovichtidae; genus Cottoperca; species Cottoperca gobio. Next base: position 26,817,746 of record NC_041367.1, on the reverse strand, counting down.
GACGGATGAGGCTCGAGGCCTTCTGTGGCTGATGGAGGAGGAGGCTGTTCAGCCTGGAGGTTCAGAGGAAACCATGCTGGAGAGACTCTTCCACTACTACGGCTCTGCACAGGGAGAAAACAAAGGTCAGCACTCAACCTGTCACTGCCTGCTGAAGCATCAACAGTAGCTTCCTGGAGGTTGCAGGGACATCAGGCAGCACATAATCCTGACATCATGGGGATGATGGAAGTGTTTCCTATGTGTTTCAGGAGCCAGTCTGCTGCTGCGAGGAGAGAAGCCCCACCTCTTCCTGTTGGGCCACAGCCACGGGACAGACTGGGTGGAGTACAACGCCCAGGGCTGGCTGAGCCATGCCAAGCACAACCCTGCCGCCCAGAACGCTGCCACACTGCTGCAGGACTCCCAGAAGTACAACCATGAACAGCAACACGTGCAACATTCACTTCATTAGTCTGTGGGGTTTAGTAGCCAGTGCTGTGTATATGCTGCACATCCATGTGTCAAACAGTGTTTCCAAAAGTGTGCGGTCTGTTTAAATCAAGCTAACGGAAAGAGTAAAAACAACTATTTCCTGGTAAAACCTACCAGACATTGTAGCTAACAGTGTTAACCTGGGGGGAGGGTGGCTGTTACATTTCCTCGACAACGGCATGGTAACCATCAGAGCCATTAGCTAGCCACTCACAGGACTCGCATGCACTGACATATGGCCGGAACACATCTTTATTTGGAAAATAGTTGTTTGCTACCATCTAAATGCTCTAGATGTTGTATAAATAACCTTTAATATGTACTTGCAAATAGCAACTTACCCTAATGAAATTCCGACCTCCACTATCCATAATAATTTAGGAAAGGTGAGATCCACAGCTTGAGAGCAGCAGGCTACAGAGGGAGCATCCCACAGACAGCAGAATATGCTGCTAAAACAGTCACATTAGTTCCCCGCATATTGTAGTATTAATGCAGTAGACTAACATCCTGTTACTCATGTGCATTCCTCCTTCTGCCACCACAGGAAGAACATCAGTGGGCTGTTTATGGGCCGGGCCAGCGGGGCCACAGTGTTGTCTGGCTCCATCGCCGGTCTGGAGGGAAGCTCCCAGCTCGCCCTGCGACGAGCCACCAGCATGAGGAAAACCTTCACCACAGGCGTGGCTGCCGTCAAGAAGAAGAGCCTGTGCATCCAGGTCAAACTCCAAGTGGTAAGTGGAGGAGACATGACCAAAACTTTTCTGCTTACCCTTCTGTTGGTTTGGCTGTATCACCCTTCTCATTAGTACATGGGGCTTCTTGGTGACACCATGTAACTCAGCATAGCTCCACTCACCTGAATCCTGACTAGAGGTCTAATGTAATGTAGCCTGAGTAATATAGCTACTGTATGTTGCATGTAGATATCGGGTTTGCAGTCTTCCCCAGACTGACAACATGAAAAGAATGTTAGATTAAACTACGACCATCAACACGCAGAACCTGATATCTGAGTCATCTCCTTTCGTTTTTCAGGATGCTCTGATTGATATGGTGCGTCGTTCCAGGGTTCACTTCGTCCACTGCCTGCTGCCCAAAGCAGAGGCAGTGGGTGGTGGAGGTGAGCCCCGTGTGACGCATGGAGAGAGCCCCGACTCAGGCCTTATGACTTTGGACTTGGACCTTCTGAGAGCTCAGCTGCGCGGATCCAAGCTCCTAGATGCACTGCGCATCTACAGGCAAGGTAATAGTTATTGTGGAAACCTTGGCATGTATTTTCTCTTTATTGTAAATGATGTAAGAATGCCATCTATTTGACATAAAATGGTCAGTTTACTGAGGAGTACTAAAAGTCTGTGAAAAAATATAGAATTCAAATCATCATAGCAGGGTGGTCAGAGCAGCGCTTGCCATTGCAACAGGCTAACTTCCATATGAACCGACTAGCAAAAGTGTCTGATTTTATATCCTTTAGTACTTTTTCCTAAACTCTCCTCACATTCTTACTGTTCTTGCCTCTTCAAACCGCAGCACATTTGTTTTGCACTTAAGTCTGTAGAAGTGTTTTGTTTAGTTTTTTGGCTGTACTTCTCCTGAAAAATGAAAGTTGACCATGGACACGTTGTTGGCTCTCCACTTGCTGAGGGCGCTCCTATAATTTCTGTGTTTTTGTACTCTTCTCTCTGTTCGGCTGCCTCCAGGATACCCAGACCACATGGTGTTTTCTGAGTTCCGGCGGCGCTTTGATGTCCTGGCACCACATCTGACCAAGAAACATGGCCGCCACTACATTGTCACAGATGAGAAGAGGGTGAGTGTTTGGCAGGGTTAGCCTGATACTGTGGCATGCTGTGTGTGTGGCTAGATAGTGACTGTTGATGGAAGTCAAACTCCATATGTCTGTTCCGTACCTCATCAACGTGATATCTCAGGAACACCTGAAGGATGATCTGATTAAAGTTGGGGGTCAAAGGTCAAGGTCAGATTTACAAGTTTCTGACCATAACTGAAGAATTGACATGCTAATTTTTTACAAATATTCATAAATGTCTAATAGGATCAAATTATTATCAGTAATTTAAAACATTTTTTAACTTATGATTATGAAGTAAATATTGATTGAATAATATAATGGCTGTAGAATAATGACACTATCGGCGCCCTATAAGTCTCGCTTTCACAATTGCAATTCTGTCTGCCACCGGGTCCAATCTCCGGGGAATTGAAGGCTGGAATCCGGCACAAAGGAAGAGGACAGCACTTTAGTTAGTATCGGTAGCTATCACCAGTTACCAAAGAGTATCAGAGTTCTTTGCTGTTACAATCCCCAGTGGAAATGGCGGAAGCTGGAACAACCAAAGTAACTGTGGAAAACAAAATACAATGTTTCGGTTGTTGTTGACTAAAAAGTCAAATCTGTCGATCGTCACTTTATATTTTATTCATTTTTTCATTGTTTTGTCTCTGGTGCATGATCGGCGGTTTGATTGCATCAGTACATCAACATACAGTATTCTGAGCTGTGTTATCACAGGAAGACCTTGTTTCCTATAAGCTGCGGTTAAGAGTTTCTTCTCACAGGAAACGCAGTAACAAGGCATGGATGCATATTAGCCGAGTTTTATTGTCAGTTTTTTTATAATGAATCAACACTGGTGTGTGTAGGAGATTGCTGATCCTCTTTTGATAATTGTCAGTTGGTATGAAAGTACGAAAAGATCCTCAAGAGGCAACAATGTATTCTTTTAGGTCAGATTTAAAAAGGCACACATCAAGTTCATCTTATTTGTCGTGGCTAAAAATAATGTCTTCTGGAGGAGCTTTGTCCTACAATAATATAAATAATTGAAATAACCCTGATGATTTCAAAATTGGTAGAAGGTTGAAAGTCTATAGATTCAGTCTTTCTCTCCTTGCCCTCGACATTCTCGTCTCCCGGTGTGAACAGAATCCCTTTATTCCTCCTCTCCTCCCGCTCTTCTCTCTCCGCTGTCCTCTTCCTGTTCCAAGAGCGCTCTTGTGTGTAATTAATTATGATTGCACAGGCTGGCAGCATACGGCTACTGTACTGATTAATTACCGGCAGTGGGAAGAGCTCTTTCTTTCCTTCCCTCTCCCTCTCCCCTCCCCTCCCATTCCCTTGTCTCTTTCCACTTTTTTTTTCTTGTCTCATTATCTTTCCATTTCTTTTGTATAGGAGGCAGAACAGTTTAGGAACATCCCTGAGCATATGATTAATGTCTTCTCTACATTCTGTTCAGGCAGTATATAGCAGCTTTGCACAAAGGCGTGATTAGCCTTTATGAGTGGGAGGTGGGGCTGCTGCAGGAAAAGCACCTCTACATTAAGGCCTTCTGCACCTGATGTGCAAAAATGTCCTTTCTTAAAAAGTAAAGAATGTTTTTTACGTTACTTATGAATCCAAACTGCCTGTTTGAGTGTGTCAGTTAAATGTGGAATACGAAAAGGATGAATAGCTGCTGTCAACACAGAAAATTTAACTGGATTAATTAAGCAGATCAAATCAAGCTCTCCTCTTTACCACACCACAGCACATTGGCAGTAAAGTGGCTCACAAGATTCCTTGGAGATGAGCTTTGAGAGGATAGCCCACTCAGAAAGAACTAATGGTAGGCAGTACTCTGGGGAGTCGGGAACGAACAGTGGAAAAGAAAGAAAGCGAGGAAGATGGATGAAAGGAGGCAGTCTGAGACAGAAAAGGGCATATAATTGGAGGAATAATAGAAAGAATTGGTTTTCAGAGAAAGAGAAAGTGACAGAAAGAAGTTTGCTGAGCCGGTCTGAGAAAAGGCTGTTTTCTGCCACTGACAGCCCAGTTCTGTCAGTTCCTCTTAATACAGCGTGATGTAGCCATGATGTTAGGAGCCAGATGGTCTACCTGCCAACAGCGCTTCAGACCAACCAACAGCAGAGAGGAAATCCACCGCATCATACAACATTCCCGTCAGTGACCGGTCCCTGTAGGGACATGTTATGTTCCGTACTGTATGTATTATTATCATGTCTTACTATTGAGTTAGAGTGGTGTACATGCTGGAAGAAGCTCTTTTAGAGTGTGGTACACTTCGGTTTTGTACTCCTAAGGATGTCAGGGTCGGTGCAAGTTGAATCAGAGTGAGATATCTCAACAAGAGACAGTAAGAAACTAAACTAAATATTCGTACTATGGTTTAAAAATGCTGAATCACTATTCTTCTGATAACTCAGACCCTACCTGGCTGATGAAAGTAAATTATTTTCAAACTCCATGCCCCAAGTTTGTAACACAGGCTTTCTTATTGATGTTTTTGACCCCCTGATCTTTCTTTAGTGGCACCATCAGGACAACAATTTCACGTGTACACATTAATATCAAAGTCTGTTGGGCAGAATGCATAACATGTACTGAGAACATTCATGGACACTCCATGAGCTCTCCTCGAGAATAATCCAGTCAAACTGTCAATTTTGTGCACAAAATATCTCACAATATAATTGAAAAGCCAGTCTGAACTTCAACCTTCTTCCAAAGTTTTCATCAAACCTGGGGCGACACATTTAATGGGGCTTTGATTTTACTGAGGCCATAAAATACATGGCGTGCACATATTATTGTTTCCGGCACATGGCACATGTTTTTATATTACTACACTCCACTACATAAATCCAGTAAAAATGAACAAACAGCCAAATTAAACACTTTCCTATCATCAAGAGGCCCGTGGTGTTTTTCCTCGTTTAGCCCAGGTTTAACAAATGTTAATCAGATCTTCAGCATCAGCCCTCAACAAGCAACCAGTTTGCAGTTTGTCTTCTAAAGCTTGAGTTGACACGAGGGATGAAACCTGACTTGAGGGGACCTGAGAAGCTTCTCTGTCTGACTTCTTTTGTCCCTCGAGGCAGATCGGGGGAGCGTGTGTTTGTTTTAACTGGTGTTAAGGGAAAACAACATATTGCTATAACAACAAGCTAGCATCCTTTGGGCAACCAGGTCATGAGATGGCTTGGAGGTGAGGCCCAGAACAAAGCAGCCTGTTTTTGTTTACCTGTCTTCTGACTGTTTGTTCTGCTGGTTTCCAGGCAGTGGAGGAGTTGCTGGAGTCCTTGGAGCTGGAGAAGAGCAGCTACCACATGGGGCTGAGCCGGGTGAGTGCAGTCATGCCCACGCACACCTTTCATCTCATAATACACATCAGGACTGTTAGCATAACGCTGTTGCTTCTTCCAACACGTCCCAGGGCCTTTATTAACATTATTAACTGTAGAGCGATGCCTTTAGTTGAACTAAGCGTATATTACAGAAAGTCATTTTTATCATATTATCTGTTTTCTGTACTGCTGTGCTTTTTATTTTCTGTTGATGCTGTTTGCTGCTCCACAATAATAATTCATGGCCTACCAATCCAATCTACTTTGTTGTCTTTCAATTCCTGAACAAATGTTTTATTTCAGAGAAAGAATATAGTACTTCACTTTCCTGCTATTATGTGCATGTGTTGAGAATGATTAACACTTGAGTTTGGTGGTAAGCTTCTAATGTGAAACATGTTCAGTGCCGTGTTGAGTGCAGAGAGAAATGACTTGGTGAAGTCATGAAGAAGTCACTTAGAGTGTTGTAGTACTGATGTATTTGCTGCTGAATTTAACATGGGAACTATCATAGTAAATGCAATTCCACCTAAAGGTTCTTTATTAGAAACCTTTTTTTTTTTGTTCTGGCAATTATTTGAATGCCGGTTTTAATTTGTGAATCTTCAGCATTAACCTTGAACCCAAGTCTTCTTCCTTACCTGGCTACTACCCGAGGTGAATAATTCTTCTAGTTATGTCAGTGCATACATACTGAGAGCTCAGCGGGGAATTCTCTCCTTAAATGTATGACTAACCCTTATAGGATGAGCATCCACAATGCTGGTTTTTGATTTTAGACATTTCTTCTCATTAAAACATTCCTTTCTTTTGCCGTTATTACCTGGAGCAGAATCTGTGGCTCTCTGCATGCAGCCTCTCCTGACCACACTTCTGTGTTGCCATCAAGGATTCTGGGCTTCAAGTTCCAACGTCTTTTCACTTGGTGACACTCTCAATTAAACAGACAATTAGAAAGTGTTTTCTATTCTCCTCACCTGCCTTTCTAGCCGAAGGTGTGGTGGGCATGGAGACGTCAGAGCTGTTTTGTTCCTGTGCAGTGACGAGTCTTCACCTTCAGTAGTCCAGCTGTGTGTTGTTGTTAATCTTTTCTTTGATGGCAGCAGCTGACCGCTGTGGCTCTCTGTAGCTGTGAGATAAAAAGCAGCTGTCAATTAGAGAAGTGTCGTGGCAGATATTACGGGGACTTTAACCTTGCCTTGGTGTTGGTGTGTGGCAGTCTATACTTGGCCCGCTACTTTTCCCATGTTTAGAAAAAGTTTCCCAATCCCAACTTTTCTGTTCTGTGGTGTTCATATTTCTAATATTACTAATGCCTCTTGTTTCACATATTTTTTTCTGGCACACAAGACACACACAGGTCCAACCAACCCACACACTGGGCCACTTACTCTGTCTAATTATACGGTGCACCTCATGCAGTGTGGGAATCATTTAGAATAACGAATAAATGAGCTGCATCAAAGTGGAGAAAAGCATGTGATTAATACTGTAGCATCACATTACTCGTGCATCAGTCACATCTTCTCCTACAATAGCTATGTTACAATATTGTTACAATAGCTACCTGCCAAGTTGAGCTGTGCACCAGAAACTGTAAATACTCATTTAAATGTTTAGAAAAGTCGACGATCTGAAATTGATTTACTGTCAATATAGGTCTGTTGCTTGACAGCAAATATTCACATCAGATAATTCATGGTGTATGGCTGGAGAGAAAACACACAGCATTGTCTACTTTAGTTTTGGGAATAATTATCATCCGAAATAAAACAAAAGTGTCACCCATGACACATGAGGTGGACTGTGTAGGTGGCTGACAGATGAGCCACCTCTCACTGCCAAACTGCCCTGTGGTTCACTGCTAACCTGTGTGTGACTCTCTGCCTGATGTCATTAAACCATCCCCGCACTGACAAATAGGTCTCCAAGGAGCACGGCAGCTCATGCTAACCAGATGTGTTGTCTCCTCCTAGGCTAGTTTGACATCATCTGCACACTGCAGTCACTTGTTTCTCCCCAACTATAAAGCCCCCACTATGCCTGGGTATCATTTGACTTTTTTGAATGCTAGTGCCCGTACGTTAGTTTACATACTGACACTTCTTTTTTGGTTAACTTCCATCCATCCATCAACTGGCTCCTTTCAACGCAAAGGAGCAGCGGCTCTACTCCGAGTCTCTCACGGATGGCTGAACTTCTCACCCTATCTCTAAGGGAGACGCCAGCCACCCGTCTGAGAAAACCCATTTCAGCCGCTTGTACCCGTGATCTCGTTCTTTCGGTCATGACCCAGCCTTCATGACCATAGGTGAGGGTAGGAACGAAGATCGACCGGTCTCTTTTAGTGACAACGGTGAGGTAAAGCGACTGCAGTACAGCCCCCGCTGCTCCGATTCTCTCTGGCCAATCTCTCGCTCCATCGTGCCCTCACTCGCGAACAAGACCCCGAGGTACTTGAACTCCTTCACTTGGGGTAATGGCTCATTCCCTACCCGGAGTAGGCAATCCACCGGTTTCCTGCTGAGAGCCATGGCCTCAGATTTTGAGGTGCTGATCCTCATCCCAACCGCTTCACACTCGGCTGCGAACCGATCCAGTGACTGTTGAAGGTCACAGACCGATGATGCCATAAGGACCACATCATCTGCAAAGAGCAGCGATGAGATCCTCAGGTCACCGAACTGCAACCCCTCTCCTCCACGACTACGCCTCGATATCCTGTCCTTGAAAATCACGAACAGGATTGGTGATAAAGCGCAGCCCTGGCGGAGGCCAACATTCACTGAGAACGAGTCCGACTTACTGCCGAGTATCCGGACACAACTCTCGCTTTGAGTGTACAGGGATTGGATGCCCCTCACCCCATACTCTTGCAGCACCTCCCTCAGTATCACACGGGAGACCCGGTCATACGCCTTCTCCACATCCACAAAACACATGTAGACTGGATGGGCGTACTCCCAGGCCCCCTCCAGGATCCTTGCGAGAGTGAAAAGTTGGTCCGTTGTTCCACGACCAGGACGGAATCCGCATTGTTCCTCTTCAGTCAGAGGTTCGACTACTGGCCGAACCCTCCTTTCCAGTACCTTGGAGTAGACTTTACCAGGGAGGCTGAGAAGTGTGATACCCCTGTAGGTGGCACACACTCTCTGGTCCCCCTTTTTGAATAGGGGAACCACCACCCCGGTCTGCCAACCCCTAGGCACTGTCCCAGACTTCCACGCAATGTTGACGAGGCGTGTCAACCAAGACAGCCCCTCAACACCCAAAGCCTTCAGCATTTCTGGACGGATCTCATCAACCCCTGCGGCTTTGCCACTGTGGAGTTGTTTGACTACCTCAGTGACTTCCATCAGGGAAATTGACGATGATCCCCCATCAGCTTCCAGCTCTGCCTCAACCATAGAGGGCGTGTTAGTCGGATTCAGGAGTTCCTCAAAGTGCTCCTTCCTTGGTTAACTTACTTTAGAAAATATATAACATGTGTCTGCTTTTTTTTCTCCAAAGTAGCCAATGTTCTTACATTTTTAAAAGCTGCAGAAGAATAAAAGTAAATTCAAATAAATAAATAAATCTAAAATTGCCCAAATCTTCATTTCATTTTTGTAGGTTGGGTAAAAGGTTTTTTTGCACAGTACAACATTGTTGCATAGTGAAGTCCAAAGGTCTGCATGACATCTAAACAACAATCTTAATTTCCTCTTTACGCCATGCTAAACTTCTCCTTTGCTCCTCCAATTTAGAAAATGACAGTCAGAGTTAGGAAGAGTCACATCCTCTGAAGGACAAAGCATCACTCAAACTCTGCTTAATGAATCTACTTCCACAAAGAGCTGCCAGCTAATTCAGGGCCGGGGAACAGAGCAATGTCTGTCCCCAGACACAAATGATCTACAAGGAGTTAGAGGCATTATGATGTAGGTTTTTATAGCCTGCCGTGACTCTTTACAGTCAAAAATGAAATGTGCACTCATTGGTATTCAGGAAGTAGCACTTCTGCTGCCCAAATCATCAGCCGAGGAGATGAAAGACACAGGGATGTTTCTGGACCAGACTATAATGATCAGGCTGAGATAGTTACTCTGGACAGGGAAGACATTAACAAATACAAAAAAGTCTGAGGAGCTCCGAGCAATATTACACAACATGTAACAAAAATGCAAATCTGCATTTAAGTTTTTTTTATGTGGCATATGCCTGCCAGGAACAGGCCTGCAGTTGGATCCAATGTAAGGTCAAGTTTCGACACAATACACACAGGAAGTACACACTGCTTAGCCTTGACATTTATTGGTCCACATTTGACAGATGATCTGCGTGACATCTTGTCAAAAAGATTGAACTATTTTCAAATGATTTAGCTTTGCTCTCTGTGGCTCCCCCAGCCCTGTGGGAACACTCGGGAGTCTCATCCTTCCTTTAACATACATGGAGTTCAAATGTTGCTGCCAGCCGGAGTGTTGCTCACACCGGGAGCTGTAGACAAAGCACTACCAGAGTGTGGTGTGGATCAGGAGTAGTGTTAGGCATCAGAGATGTCAAAACACACAGCCTTTGTTTTCGATGTAAGCCAGTACACCGGTGGCGTCTCGATGCCCGTCATTGTGTGCTGGGCCACCCTTCAACATATACACCACCGTCTCATTTCTCAACTTAAACATCAACTTCAAAAGAGCAGCAGTTTTATCTCATTCACTTCCTGCATCAGCACTTCCCTTCTTGATTAATTATTCTATCTGCACAGCACGTATAGTGTGAGCTTCGGGCTAGGATTGACCCCGTGTGTTACACTGAAATATGGTTGTATTAAGTAGGAAAAAAATAGACAAATATATTTAAAATAAATACTGGATGGAACATGGTCTCCTGACTCAAGTGAGACACTCAATATAAAAGGACTCAGGCCATCCATAGTTCTGACTAACAACATTTGAACAACAGGGCGGTCACTTGGCCTCCCCCTGGACCCCTGGGTCTATGCCAGGTGCATGTCAGTATAACTTGGTTGGTCATGGTAAATGTTCGGAGGGTATAAAGTTATGGGACTCAGAAGCAGATCTATTCCCACTCACTACTTAAGACATGAAAGAGATTGGATATTGACTTCTGTGAAATTGTTAAGTGCAGGGTTGGCATGTTTCCAGCGCTTTATTATTTGAGCAGAGGTCCATCATAATTTTGTCAGTCAGCCAAAGAGGACCATTACCATTCCATGCGACATGTATCTGTGCAGCTCTATCAGTAAACAAGACTCTCTTACTGTAGTTGTTGACGGTTTCATATACACTACATTTGCTTCAAATCTGATCACATCAACGTGAAGCATAGAGGATAAACCTATGGTTGTAGCAAGTTTTGTGGATGAACATTACTGTGCAAAGTTTGAAGTCTTGAAGTTAAGAAGACAATTTTGGTAATTGAAAAATGTTTGCAGTTATATTTGACCACAATATGTGTGAACTCAACTTACTGTGTGTGACCTCTCCTCCTGCAGGTGTTCTTCAGAGCGGGGACTCTGTCCAGGCTGGAGGAGCAGCGGGACGTCCAGACCAGGAGGAACATCTCTCTGTTCCAGGCTGCCTGCAGGGGATACCTGTCCAGACAGGCCTTCAAGAAGAGGAAGGTGAGGCTGCTGCTTCCCTTCAACACGTCTGAAGCCTCCATCATGGCACATCTTTGTAGCCTCATTTTCACTGCAGAATATTTATCCAGGCATACTAGATAAATAACTAATTTCAAACATCATGTGCTGTGTTATGTGGTGGTAATTATAATGAATACAGGGGGAAGGTCAGATATACAGGGAGGCACCACAGAAACAACCCCATTCTCAATAAATCTGATCTGTGGCCCCATCTTCGTACATGGATACATTCTAACTGTTCTTATCTGCTGGCCCCATGTAGTTAACATAATTATCAGAGCTTAATGCCATACCCTCATGTTAATTATTTATCTTATATGGTGGTAAGATGTAAGACAGAGCTGTTGCATTTGTTCTTAAATAACTGTTTGGGAATGCATAACTATTTCTTGCCTTAGGAAAACACTTGGGACAAGTTTGTGCACAAAGCTGGCAGTAGTGAAATAATTTCCTCTAAGATGAACTGGAGCTACTGGTTTTGTTTCCTGGTGACTTCTTGTCATTTTACTCACTCCCCTCCCTGCTGGACTGATGCTTTAGCATCACACTAATGTCAGTCTCCTCTCCACTGGTATCGACCACAGTCCTGGAGAAGAAGTTGCCTGGCTATGATGCCTTGTCCCTGTGTGAAGGATGGGGGCTGTATCCTGTGTGTGTCTTCTAAAAGCCCTGTCACACATATCCGTATGGCAGAAACGTATTCTGGCGTATATGAAAATTTGTCAGAGTCCAAATACATCCAACTTTTCATCGGATCGGAAAAGTGAACGTATACAGATATGCATGTCTAACCTATTGATATCGTATCACTTACTTATACAAAATGTATCGGACGAATGCATAAGATATACAAAAATATGGTGTATACAAAATATCGGCAACACGCTGGTTTACGTAGATATAAGGTAGGGTATAAGTAGTATTCGTTAAGAGCATGCAATGTTACGCTTGGGTGAGTTGTTGAACGCTGATGTTTTGAGCATGTTCAAAATTACCGGACGTACCCAACGTGTGCTTCATAAGATATGCAGACGTTACGTGATGTTAGACATACGTGAATACTTACCTACGTAAATACAGTATGTGAATACTTACCTATGTAAATATAGTACATAAATACCTACGTGAATACAGTACATGAATACGTTAGACTCTAACGTATTCATGTACTGTAAAGCCAATTTATTGATAACGAGTAGATAACCTATTCCTAACCTATGTTAAGATGATGCCTGACGGCGGAGTAACTTATTAAACGTGTTTCTACAGTACAGCTAGCGTTCAGCTAGCGTTTTGGGAGCTTATTGGGGTCTGAATAGAGTCCCTGTGAGTAGCTCATCCTCACTTCTTCACAGCACGTCTTGATGAATACATCAACCCATCATCAGAGATCATGGAGGATGCTGAGAGGCTGCGACAAGAGTACATTCTAGCCCAGGGGTCGGGAACCTATGGCTCTTTCGATAACGCGATATGGCTCGCAGACAATTTTGAGCTGACATTTTTTAACTTAACAAGTAATAAATAATTATACTGTGCCATTTTAAAGTAAAACATTTAGCAGCGGATTTGTTTTTAGTTCTCCCCTCTCCTTTCCTCCGCTGTGTGTGTGTGTGTGTGTGTGTGTGTGTGTGTGTGCGTGTGTGTGTAGGGGGCGGAGCCCCGCCCGTCGCGAGACTGCGCAAAGCAAGCAGTAGACCGGGGGGGGGGCCAACATTAAAAACTGGGACTACGTCGAGGGCCAAACACGGTCCACATGTATTGAACAGGGTACACATAAAGTGCAAAAAGATATGGAACATATTTAAGTCAACTGCAAACGGATTGCTGAGCAGTTCAATTAAAATAACTGAGCAGCAAAGTCGGCAAATGCTCTCAGTTGATCAGCAGAATGCTGTCGGGAACACAGCGGTGGAGATGTTTGTCAGTGTTTGGAAACACGTAGTGACCAAAGTTTCCTGCTGCATCAGAGTCTCCCACAGAAAGCTCGGCTTAGAACGCTCTCACTGCATCATACATGTCTGTGATCACACGGCCCTGAAGCTGCAGGTTTAACAGTGAGATGCTTCGTTATGTCGCACAAACAGTCCAGCTCACATCGTCCCAGAGATCTGTGGTGTCTTTCCCTTTGCTTTCCAAAAACTTTCATTCCAGTCACATATTTAGATACTTCCTCAAATGTATTTCCCCGTGGTTGTGCCATGCATTGATTTAATTACCAAAACTGGCGGGCCAGTTATGACAGACATATGATATTTTCTCGCGGGCCGGATATAATTGCCTTGAGTTTGAGTCCTGTTCAATGCAACACTGATACCTCTATTAGTACTCGGAGACGTGTTATTCTTAAAAAATACACGCATAAAGTTGCATTCAAATTTATATATTTTTATATATGGCTCTCAAGGAAATACATAAAAAAAATATTTGGCTTTTATGGCTCTCCCAGGCAAAAAGGTTCCCGACCCCTGTTCTAGCCGTTCTCCAGCATCAGCATGATGTTAACCAAATGACACTTTTCCAGCTCCGTTGGCCAGACACTCTGATACATTTTGTATAAGTAAGTCATACGCTATCAATACGCTGTTGCTGGATACTTCACAGTGAAATGAAACGTGTTCAAACCCACAGAGAGGCATTTACAGTGCAGCCAAATAAGCTTTTTGGGGCAACTTGTGAAGGATTTTGTCTTTGCCATTTTCTTCTGCCTGTGTGTGTGTTATTCCACCAGAGTGAGCCTGATGAGTGGAAAACATTGCTGCCGTGCTAACTGACTCCTGAAGATGCCAGTGGGGATCTGTTGACTTTCTGTGTAACTTCACGGACGTTTTTAATGTTGCTTGTGGAGGTTTTCTCATGTGAACACAGAGTTAATTCGGTGCACATACTTTGTATATTGTGTGTGTGTGTGTGTGTGTGTGTGTGTGTGTGTGTGTGTGTGTGTGTGTGTGTGTGTGCGCACTGGGTTCAGGCCTTCCAACTAAAATATTTTGTAATATATTGAAAAGATTTCAAGAAAATCTTGCGAATTATGACTTTAAGTCTAGCAACATGAGAGTGGAGCGGTCTCTGGCTTCTGCATTCATTAGAAGGTCATCAGAAACTCTTCCCAGTGTACATCATCTTCTTCATTTGACGAATACCACGGCCGGGTTGTCCTGTTAAAGTCTGTGAGCAGCCCTTCTTATTCTATAGACGGAATCGGAGTTTCGGGCTTCCGGTGGAATCGCAATGCATGCTGGGGTGGCAAGCCTAGAAAAGTGAGCACCAACTCTACAAGGGCCGCCATATTGGATTTCTTCTCTACGTGTTTACATTATATTTAGCTTATTCTTCAAGCGTGTTGTAAACAAACCTACTACTCTACAATGAGTTCTGAACTCCTTTCTTATGATGAGGTTCAGATGTGGAAAGTCGAAGCTTTGAAAGTATTTTGCCACAAGCGGAATTTAAAGGTTTCAGGAACAAAACTCGAGCTTATTGCCAGGGTATTTGCTGCATCAGAGATGGGCATTGAGGATCAACCAACAGCTAACGAAAGAATTTCAATCACAGAAAAAGAAAAGACTAAGCTTTTGGTTATTCTGAGTGGCGTTTCAGTGCCTGATCCCTTGACATTGCAGGATGGCTGGGTCAATGAAAACAGCATGACTTCTTGGCCACCGATATACCTCAGCGATATAACATTATTTTTAATGTCTGAACACCCAGGGAACGATGTTGAGTTTCATAAACGAACTTGTGTGTGTGTGTGTGTGTGTGTGTATCAGCTGCGAAGCCCCGCCCTTCGCAAAACAGAGCGAAGGAGAGAATGTGAATGCACAAAGTTGACAGTACAAACTGAAACGTGCACATCAATTAGATCAATAGCATCAGCGTTTAGTTTATTTAATAAAAGAGCACCTGTCAATGTGTCTCTCAAACTGTGTTTTGCACTTACAAATCTGTGCCGTTGCATTCTCACATTGGGATTAAAACTTAAAACTAAGTTTTGTCATTGATAAACGTCCTTATACTCACAAAGGTAGATTTAAATTTGCTCAGGCCCTCATTATATTGTCACAGAACAAAATCAATAAGTTTGTTCCTCTATCTAGTCTGTATTGTTCCTGCTCTAGGGAACCACTCCCGTTTCTTCCATGTTCTCTCTCCCTGCAGGGGGAGAGGCGTTCAAAGCACTAGAAATAAGTGAGGGAGGATGAGAATGAGAAAAGGAAGGAAGGAACGGAGTCTGGAGAAAAAGAGACTGCGCCATGGGGGAATAGACAAATAGAAGAGATCCGCTGGCTGCTTTGAATCCCTGCAGTCTGCCGCTCCTCCCTCTCTCTTTGACATTCATGGGGAATAGTTGAGAGTGGAGGAGCATGGGGGATTCCACTGCCAGCCAACCAACACTGAGCCTAATTAGCCGAATTAAATAGTTGCCTATAGACAGTATGTGTGGAGCGCATAATACATTAACCAAACAGAAATGACATATTTCCATCATGTTTTGAGCTACATTTGGATGGACACCTTGTTACAGGCTTAATGCACAGGTCTGACAGTGCACTGCAATCTGACTAAGATTCCAACAAGGTTCTGAGAAGCATCAACTCTGTTTTGGTGTAAATAAACCCTTAGTGCACTGAGTTAGATGTGAGATATGCTGCCGGCTCTCCAGGCTTCTTATCCCCGCTGTCTCTCTGTCTGCCCGCTGAGGACACCGGCTGAGAGCCTCACGTTCTTCACAGACAGACCACTTAATTACTTAAGTGAAAAGACAATAGCCGGCCAAAAACACAGGACCACACACACTGTCCAAAACAGTCCAAACTAAAGCACTTGCCCCTTCGGGCCAGTTAATAGTAGGCCTAGTGAAGAGTCAGCAATCAACGACAGTATAAGTCGTATGAGACATTAGCCGTGGACAAACAGAGATGCTCACTCACTCACTCACTCACTCACTCACTCACGCACTCACTCACTCACTCACTCACTCACTCACTCACTCACTCACTCACTCACTCCCTCAGCGTAGAGGTCAGATTACTGACCTGCTGCATGCACGCACATTTACAGTAACGTGGTTTCTACAATCCAAGTAAACACTAACACATTACCTGAGCAACCTGGATACTTCTGCTCGTGTACACACACTGAATGACAGAGGACGGCACTACACACACTACATGTAGATGCTGTATGTACAGAGTACACACAAGTTACAGCAGAAGAATTACAATAGTAAGTAAATATCAACTCTGTGTACAATTAAGTCAAATAAATCTGAGTTTCAGGTTAAGTGTGAAAATACAACATGTTTTTTAGTAGCGTGTCATTTTTCAGCTACCTGCCTCAAGTCCAACAATTTTGTAAGCTTAGACATAGGACTGTCCCCCTGTGAAGATGTCACCTTTCACCAGTCCATCAAAAGGAAAAGGAAAAAGACAAACAATGTCTGTGTTGTTTAAGACTGGTCTGATTCTTGAAATAAGCAGATCCATCTAATGTTCTCTAAATGTGAGGATACCAGTATGACCAGCTGTCAGACTTCTTCTTGGCTCTAAAAGCAAAACATTTAATCATTTAATGCAACAACTGCTTGACAAGATTATTTATCTTCGATAAGAAAAGTTCAATTGAATCGACGTGAAATGAGATGAGTCCTTTTTGCTGAGTGGAAGCTTGAGGGAAGAGTATTTTCTTGTCCAGGTCAGGAGGAGTGTGGGAATCAGACATGAAGTTTATAAAAGTGTTGAGATGAAGATTTGAGGGAAACGGCCCAGGGCAGTGTTTCCTTTCATCCTGCCACACTGCTTCCCTCAGTCGTTTCCATGTGCTTTTAAATCCGTTACTGGTCAGTAACTGGTTTATTCCTCATCTCTTAACCTGAAACTGGAAACTGACTTCTACAGTTACACAAATACGTCTAACAGAAAAGTAGCTGGGCATCATGTTTGATTTGTTGTGGGTGTTTCTCTCTGATGAGTAACATTTGTGTCATCAGGACCTCCCAGTCAAGCCTTTGCTGTAGAGAGTTATTTGACCTAACTGTGTGTTATGAATGGCTCTCCAGATTACCTGCAGGTAGAGAAGATATCTCCTAATGCCTCCTCAACCATCTGCCATTTTAACGTTGATGGTTTATTGTGTGCATGAAATGTTACCAGTCTGTGTGAGATACAGCCATCAGCCAAACCACATGCACGTTTATGCCAAAGTAAAGGAAAGTACTGATGATTTAAAGGCATATGTAACCATAGAGGGCTGGTGAGTGTTTACTAATCCTCTCTAATCCAAGTTATCGTGCTTCTCCTGTCTTCAAGAAAATGATAAAGATTGTCTTGGTTTGATTCTACAAATGGCCTTTGTGTGTGAGAGTCTGATTCAAAGAAGAATCCGGATTTTCTTTTCCAGTAGACTTGATAACACGTCTTATTTTGGAGGAGCCCCTGCTCAGCTCAAACTAAAGCTTGAAGATCCATCCGTGAGAATTCTAACATGCAGTATGCAGTATATCAAGACACTCAACTAAGGGCTCTTGACCTTTGTCTGCCGGTCAGACAGTGTCTTTCCAAAATAAATGTAATGAATTGTGTTCTCCTCTGTCTTTTATTTGTGTGCGTGTGCGTTTGTCAGATCCAGGATCTGGCCATCCGCTGCATCCAGAAGAACATAAAGAAGAATCGTGGTGTCAAAGGCTGGCCGTGGTGGAAGCTCTTCACCACCGTAAGACCTCTGATAGAGGTGCAGCTCAGTGAGGAGCAGATCCGTGGCAAGGATGTGAGTGTACACAGACACAGACACACACAGACACACACACACACACACACACACACACACACACACACACACACACACACACACACACACACACACAGGTGGATCTGTGAATGCTGTGGGCTTTTGAATTGTTGCCGTTTTCTTTAGAGCAGGGGTGTCAAACTCATTCACAGAGAGAGCCAAAATTAAAAACTGGGACTAGTTGAGGTCCAAATAGGGTCCACATTTATTGAACAGGATAGACCTATTGGATAAAGATATTGAACATATTTAGGTAGGCTACATTCTCCTAGTATGCACATGTGTCAGAGCCAGATGTTTGGAATCTTTTCTTAGCTGCTAGTTTAATGTTTGGGGTTCTGTGGAAACCCTCAGTGAGTGAAGGTGTGCATCAGTGAGACTCCTATGTGGGTTTTTGTTCATCTTCATCACAGAGAAAAGCTGCTCTCACAGGTATGTGCTTCCAAACATGCAGAGCATCTGAGCGGCATGAAGGAGGGTTGAGGCATCGTTTCGGGGATGAAGTTTGGAAACTGTGTAGCGCCCACAGAGTCATACTTTGCCTTGAGTGTGACACCTGTGCTTTAGAGTCATAACTATTGAACAAGTACACATGAAATAACAGGCATATTTCTGGTGGAATGTAAGACTGATAGATTCTTGAAAACTGATATAGTCATAGAAGTCAGTATCGGTGTATTTCCCCCAAAACTTTATTGAATATTTTTTCATGGAAATGCCAGAAATGTGGACCATTCTGACACAAACTTTAATCTAAATATTTAATAAATCAAAATGTATCATATTCATCAGATAGATATCAGAGGTTGTGCTGTAGGAAAACAGCCGTAATTACACCTCTACAATTAAACAAAAACTAAGAACAGTTATGAGTATAATGAGTTAAACTCCAAAACTCTGCCGCCCGTCTCCTCACCCACACCCGCTCTCGTGACCACATCACCCCGTCCTGCAGAACCCCTCCACTGGCTCCCAGTCCCCCAACGCATCCATTTTAAAATCCTCCTCACCTACAAAGCCCTCCACAACCAGGCCCCCTCCTACCTCATCGACCTGCTCCATCACCACAAAGGACCAAGCTCCGGACCTGGGGTGACGGAGCCTTCTCCATCGCCGCCCCCTCCCTCTGGAACTCACTCCCCAAACACATCTGTGACTGTACCGATCTCACCATGTTCAAATCCCAAATCAAAACCCAGCTTTTCAGATCTGCTTTTAATGTGTAATTACTTCTATGTATTTTTAATGTTGATGTCCTGTTTTTCTTAATGTATTTTTTTATGTTATATGTACATAGGTTTGAGCACCTTTTTTAAAAGCGCTCTACAAATAAAATGTATTATTATTATATGCTGATTGGTTGACTCCATCTGCTGTATCCTAACAAACGTGTGTGTATCTCATTAACATCCTCTGTCTTTCCCCTCTCAGGAAGAGATCCAGCAGCTGAAGCAGAAGCTGGAGAAGGTGGAGAAAGAGAGGAACGAGCTGAGACTCAGCAGCGACCGCCTTGAGAGCCGGGTAAACACACAGAATCACACGGACACATGTTCAGTACAGAGGAGGATTTGAGTCATGTCTGAGCATCAGCCCTGAATTCTGAGAAAGATTCACAGAATTAGCAATCTTTCTCAAAAGAGTTAGAAAAATTACTCTGTACAACAATATTACTACACATACCCATTGTAGCAAACAAACCTGAACAAATAGAAAATAAAAGGATTTGATGTAAAATATATTTAAAAAAACAACTTTAAAGAAAGTCTTTTGAAACACCCTACCAGAGAGGGAAGTGAAACACTGCTTTCCAGCCTGAGGTGCTCCTCCTTTGTCTTAAACGTTTAATTAAATCATTTTTTATTGCGTTGAAGTTATTTAAAATGTTGCTTCATTCTGAGGCTTAAATTAAATGCATAGTTGAATATCATCTGGGTTTCAGCAATTTGGAGATGTAAAGTGTCTTATTGTCAGTCCAAGGGGAAGCATTCACAAGGCAAACACAATGGAACCAAGGGCCGAACCTTGGAGAACACCTCAAAACAGATCGTCAGATGCTGTATGCCTTGGTGTTTGTATTTGCACAGATAATGCGAGTGGGTGGGTGTGGTTTATTTGTCAGGCCTATAGTTACTACTAGGGATGTCACGGTAACCTATACTTCGGCACAGAGTTGATGCCAAAATTCTGAAAACATGACGGTACTTGTTTTTAAGCCAAACCAATGTAAGTGCTACATACAGAAACAATAAAATACAAATGCTTCAAATAAGCCAAACCAATGTATGTGCAACAAAAATAAATAAGTTGATTGGCCGTGAGCAAGCTGGGGTGTATGGTTTGACCATGGCCTCGATAGGAAGGGACTGATCCATTCACAGCACGGTAGGCCAGCACCAGCGTAAAGGAGAAGCGGTGTAGTGTGGGAGAACTTGTGTAGATTAAGACCAGTCGGGCTGTTGCATTCTGGTTGAGCTTTAGAGGTCGGATGGCACATGCAGGCAGTCCAGCAAGGAGGGAGTTGCAGTAGTCAGTGAGACGACAAGAGCCTTCTGAGTCAGTAGGGGACGTATCCTCCTGATGTTGTACAGTGTGTCTGCAGGAGGGGACAGAGTAGAGAGGAAAGTGTCTGTGCCAGAGTTGGCAAGCATGAGTGAGAAGGAGTCAGATGAAGGGAGTGCCGTGAGGACAGATGAGGCAAGAGAGGAGGGAGAGAGGGAGCGAAGGTTACGGCTGGGAGAGGTACAGTATTAGGGGAGATAGGTTTGTTAGTTTGGGAGAGGGGGAGAGAGTAGGATATGAAAAAGTGATCAAAGATGTGAAGTGGGGTTACAGAGAGGTTTGAGGTAGAGCAGTTTCTCGTGAATATGAGGTCGAGGTGGTTGCCAGCTTTGTGAGTAGGAGGGGACAGACACAGGGAGAGAGTAAAAGAAGATAGGAGAGATAATAAGTCTGTTGACTTCTCTGACTGGATGTTGAAGTCACCGAGAAGTACGAGTGGAGGGCCATTTTCAGGGATGTTGGACAGGAGAATGTCCAATTACTCCAAAAACTCCCCCAAAAGACGGTGGTGTTGTGAACCTGTAAGACCTGTAATATCTACAAGAAGAGACATAAACAGGAATGGGAAATGTACACATTTGATAATGCTATATTGTGAACAACAAATCTGTCAGGAGGAGAGCTAGTTAACGTTAGCTGTCAGCAGCCGGTGAACGGAGGTTCCATAGAGTTACATTATGATGCGTTAAAGGTCTATTCAGTAAAAATTGGTATTGGGCGGAATTATAATGTTATGATGATGCGTTCAAATGTAATCTTGTAAAAAATAAATATTTTGACAAGAAACTTGAATAAATGTAGTTGCTTGAAAGAGATGTTTTCACAGCAATATAAAATAGATGGGAATTATGACTGGGGTATGTCGTTCTGATAGAAGACTTCTGTATGATGATCTCCTGTATCCTCGCTCCCCTAGATTGATTTCCGGGTCACCCGAGGAGCGGGGAGACATGATGTAAGACAAATGAGAAGCACAGCTGGTGTTAAGTTACTCTAACAAGGGAATGTAATGGTGAGAGCCATAGAGGAAAACATGTGACATCCTGAAAAGGATATACTGTGACATATTTTGCATCCATGGCAATGTCAGGGTTTTCTATAAGTCAGGGTTCTTATGTCTTTGATCCCCACACATTTCTGACAATATACATCGTGTGTGTGTGTGTGTGTGTGTGTGTGTGTGTGGAATCAGATGTCTGAGCTGTCATCAGAGCTGGCTGATGAGCGGAACACCGGGGAGTCGGCCACCCAGCTGCTGGAGAGTGAAACTTCTGAGAGACTCCGCCTGGAGAAGAACATGAAGGACCTGCAGGTAGACTCACACACACACTAAGCAGAAGACAGAACTGTAAAGTAACACAAACATGTCTGCAGAATGAGTCGTGTTGCTGCAGTTGATCTAACTCTGAAGTTTAGCGTTGATTAAAACTGTCACTCACCAGGGGACTACTGCCTCACTATGACCCCTTCATTCACTTGATGCTTTTTTCACAGCAGATTTCTATTAAGGCAAATGAAAATGGAGCTACCTGATGGAAAATAGAGATTGATAACAGTTTATAGCGATTAGCCCTTTAGCAGAAAGGTAATAGGGTTTTCAACAACACAGCCACATTCTCCGACTTCACAATGAAGTTTGGTGTTAAGGTGCATTGTAAAATGCACTTTAATGTCTGCTCATTTATATATAAATGTAACATTACTTGAATTATTGAAGAGCAGAACTGTTAGCCAGTCCTTCCTTTGCTCCTGTGGGATTGTATAGTCTATTGTAATGCTTTAAACTAAAGGGAGTATTAATGTAGTAAATGTTAATCCTAAATTTACTGAAAAGCTGTCTCGCATTTAAATATTGCTGTTTTGTCAAGACATTCAGGCAGTTATAATTGTTTTATCAGTATTAGATTACTATTACAGAATGCACTCATACGGGCCAGCAACAAATAAATCATATACCATTAACGGGAAGCCAAGGCAAAGAGCAAAGGTATCCTAATAATGCATTCGTTTTCCACGTCCTGTATGATCTTAAACACCAACTCACCAACTCCTTTTTCATGTAGAACTCAGCCACTCTCATTCATAGCTGTTCTGCATTGTAACTAATACACACACACACACACACACACACACGACTGTTTATAGCATCATGCTGTGCAGAGGTGTGTGTGTCAGAGGAGTGGTTAAACCTGCTTGTGTGTCGGTGTGCAGGTTCGACAGTGAGCTGAGTGCAGCACAGGAGGAGGTGCAGAGGGAGAGGAGCCTGAGGGAGAAGCTGGCCCGGGAGAAAGACATGCTAGCCGGAGACTCCTTCAGCCTCCGACAGCAGCTGGAGGTGTGTGCCTGGGTGGTCCAATGTGTGACCTGAACTGATGTGATGTTTTTTTTTAATCTATGTAATTACATACAGATTTGCTGTGGTGATGGTGGATTCCCATCTCTGTAGTGTCTCTTCATATTTTATGTTCATGTTCAGTGGGACCACTCAGAGATTACATTTTACAGTAGATTTATCCTTATGCATATATAAGCATCATGTACAGCAGGGGTCGGGAACCTATGGCTCTTTCGATAACGCGATATGGCTCGCAGACAATTTTGAGCTGACACTTTTTAACTTAACAAGTAATAAATAATTATACTGTGCCATTTTAAAGTAAAACATTTAGCAGCGGATTTGTTTTTAGTTCTCCCCTCTCCTTTCCTCCGCTGTGTGTGTGTGTGTGTGTGTGTGTGTGTGTGTGTGTGTGTGTGTGTAGGGGGCGGAGCCCCGCCCGTCGCAAGACTGCGCAAAGCAAGCAGTAGACCGGGGGGGGGTCAAACTCAATCACAGAGAGGGCCAACATTAAAAACTGGGACTACGTCGAGGTCCACATTTATTGAACAGGATACACATATTGGAGAAAGTACACAAAGATATAGGAACATATTTAAGTCAACTGCTAACGGATTGCTGAGCAGTTCAATTTAAATTTCTGAGCTGCAAAGTCGGCAAATGCGTTCAGTTCATCAACAGAATGCTGTCGGGAACACAGCGGTGGAGATGTTTGTCAGTGTTTGGAAACACGCAGTGACCAAAGTTTCCTTCTGCATCAGAGTCTCCCACAGGCAGCTCGGCATCATACATGTCCGTGATCACACGGCCCTGAAGCTGCAGGTTTAACAGTGAGATGCTTCGTTATGTCGCACAAACAGTCCCGCTCACATCGTCCCAGAGATCTGGGGTGTGTTTCCCTTTGCTTTCCAAAAACTTGCAGATTTCCTCACGCAACTCGAAAAATCTATTCAGCACTTTCCCTCGACTCAGCCATCGCATCGCCATGTTCAGAATGTATCTCCTCAGGAAAAGACTTAAATTGACTCTTATAAAGTTTCCTGTCTGTGTTATGGTGCTTATTACATGTTCCATCTTCATCTCCATCTTCCTGGTGTGTGATGCAGTGATACACCGTCAGCTGCATCTTCTCCCACATCCTGCCCACTAATCCGCTCTTTTCACCGCATCGCACGATCTCCATCTGTCGTCAGTCCCGTCAGTTTGTCCCGGGGCAGTTTAATTTCATTCACACATTTAGATTCTTCCTCATATGTATTTTACCGTGGTTGTGACATGAATTGATTTAATTACCAAAACCGGCGGGCCAGTTATGATCGACATATGATATTTTCTCGCGGGCCGGATATAATTGCCTTGAGTTTGACACCCGTGCAGTAAACACTGAAACGTGCACATAAATGAGATTAATAACATAAGCGTTTAGTTTATTTAATAAAAGAGCACTGTGCTATGAAACACTGATGGCACTTTTAGTACTCAGAGACGTGTTATACTTTTAAAAAATGCACGCATAAAGTTGCATTCAATTTTAATAAATATATGGCTCTCAAGGAAATACATTAAAAAAACATTTGGCTTTTATGGCTCTCCCAGCCAAAAAGGTTCCCGACCCCTGCTCTACATGATCTATTAGTGAGCTCTCACATAGCTTTGGCACACTGACATATCTCTATCTGTGTTCAAGATGAGGCAGTGCCCAAATTACAGGGAACAATCTTAAAAAATATAACATGGTGAAAAAACAGATAAATGCAAAAATGAACAACTAAGCAATTGCACATACAAAGCATACTACTGTATGAAACATAATATGACTCAAGGTTGTAGCTGTGTTTGCAATACTGGTTCACTTTCACTTTAATGTGAGTTTGACCCCTTGGTGTTTAGAAGTTATATTAAGTGAAATATTTAAATCCAACATGTCAGTTTTGACCATTTTAACATTTTATATACAACTACATGCCGTGTGTGTGTGTGTGTGTGTGTGTGTGTGCATGCGTGGCTACCTGCTGAGCTGAGTAATAACTGCTCAGCCTTCCCGCTGTATGTTCACACTGTAATTCCCCGACCGGCCCTCCTCTCTGTTCTGACTGTAACCTTCCGTCCTTCAGGACAAGGACCTGGAGGTGTGTGCAATCAACCTGAAGCTGGACCAGCTGGAGGCCGAGCAGCAGGAACTCAACTCCCAGGAATCCAAGGATGAGGCTTCGCTGGCCAAGGTCTTCTTTCTTTCTTGTGTTATTGTATTTATTGTTGTGTTTTGCATTTTTGCTATAAATCTCTTTATACTGAAACTATGTAGAGAACCTGCAGAATGCTCTCTTTCAGTGCTACAGCAGCTCAGTCACTCGAGACATCCAGTCTTTAAATACAAACCAACAACCACAAATGAAATTGTTCTCTGCCAAGTCAAGCATAAGCTCTGTTTTACAAGTATATTTTGTATATTTTTGTGCTGTATTTTATGATTCAGGTGAGGAAGCAGCTGCGCGACATGGAGGCTAAGCTGAAGGACCAAGAGGAGGAGCTGGACGAGCAGGCCGGCACCATCCAGATGTTGGAGCAGGTACTGACGGAGCACAGTGCTTCATCACAGGGAAATATTTAGCTTTGTTTGTTCGTCTTTGACCAGCGGGGGGAAGTTGTATATTTACACATCACGCAACATGATCATTCATTTGGAGTTGTGTCTGTGTCCATGTCTGTCTGCTGTTAGCTAGTGTACATTGACTTTATGGGAATTTGTTAGGAACCACTGCAGTAAGACTGAGCCCAGTGTACATATGCTGTAGAACCAAAGCAATGAGCCAGAAGAGGCTTACAGCTCAGCGGAGCTGAAGGAAACTGGCTTCATCCACTACGAGCAACAGCTTTCACTTTACACATTGCACATTTAATTCAATGGTATGATACAAAGCATTGATTATTGCAGCCTTTGTGTCTGTTTTGAACAGCTTCCACATAACTCCCTATGGCCTCTCTCTGATACCAGACTGACACACAGCCAGTGCAGTGTTCTCTCAGGGTCACACACAAACATGGTTACTTGAGTTCAAGTTTTACTAAAGTATTACAACCCTAACCAGCTCTTCATCAGTCTCTTTCTTTGAAGAAGTGTTAACTGAGAGAGGGCAGAGACCCTGTTGGTAAAATACAATGCAAACAGGTGTCTCCAACACTAATATTAATCTGATGCTATAACCTCACATGGAAAGAAGAAAATGGGCTTCTACAGGCTAATATACTACTTACTTACTTAATCTGCTGATAAGTTATATTAACATGTCTAATATTGTAAATCAATTAAAGAAATATGCCTTATGTTCTTAATTAAAAGCACAATATGTAATATTATGACGATGAAACAAGCTGAGCAAATGTTAGTAGTTGGCTCGCTGCCCCTTAATCGTGAAACTGCTTTATTTATTATTTATTACAGTTTTTTCTGGTGTTACTCACCGGGTCTGGTTGTTTTGGAGAGGAGGAGACCTCAGTGAATAAAACCTCCTGAACGTCAGACTCTTACCTGATCAGAGAAACCAGCTGAGCAAACATTAGTGGCAACTCTGCTCGCAGCCAGTCCGTGTTGTTGGTTCGGCTCCTGATAAAAACCTCCAGAATGACGAACACTAAAGGAACTGCAATGACAAACTCCCATGATCCCACGCTGCTTCACCACGACACCAAACTCCGTCTTTGATATTGTTCTATTTGACATATTGTACATTTAAAGATAGATTAGAAGATATGTTCAGAAACATAAATGTAAAAATGTGGGGGGGTTTTTCCCCTGCTTCTAGTCTTTATGCTAAGCTAGGCTAACCCAGACTCTAGCTCTGTACTGAACACACAAACATGAGATTGATATCCATCCTCTCACTCTGAAGAAAGCTTCTTTTTTTGTTGTATTCACCAGTTCTGACTGAGCTGTGGATAGTATATGGGAAAGAAGGGGAGAGCCGAGTGTATAACGTCTGTTT
>NC_041367.1:26780811-26783311 GCF_900634415.1 Cottoperca gobio | reverse complement strand
CTTTGTCTCTCTCTCTCTCTCTCTGTCTCTCTCTCTGTCCCCCACCTCTCTGTCTCTCTCTCTCTGTGTCTCTCTCTCTCTCTGTGTCTCTCTCTCTCTCTGTGTACCTCTATCTCCTCTGTGTCTATATTCTGTCTGTGTCTCTCTCTGTGTATTCCTTCTCTCTCTGGTCTCTCTCTATCTTGTGTTATTGTCTCTCTCTTGTTCTCTATGTTTCTATCCCTCTCTCTCTCTGTCTGTCTGGTCTCTTTCTCTGTCTATTCTGTGTCTCTCTCTTCTAATTCTCTCTGATTGTCTTATCTCATCTATGTATATCTCTCTCCCCACACATATCTCTCTATTCTATATGTATATGTGTGTGTGTATGTATTATATTATAATTGTATTATTGTCAGCAGTCATATCTACACTACTTAAAATACTCCTGTGTGATGAGACAGAACTATGGATTTACTCAAGTGTTCTTGTGTGTTTTCTAGCTGAAACAAATGGAAGTCCAGCTTGAAGAAGAGTACGATGAGAAGCAGAAGGTGCTGAAAGAGAAGAGAGAGTTGGAGTCGAAGCTTCTGTCAGCACAGGACAATGTAAGTATCCTGTTGGACCTGGAACAGGACCTGGAACAGGACCTGGAAAAGGACCTGGAAAACACATCTACAATCATTCCACAATCACTTCTAGAGCTGCAACCATTTATCCATCAGTCAATTGACTGAGGTTTCATTTCAATTTTGTCAGAAATCCAATGCTTGACCCCTTAAGTCATGATTATTTTGTCAAACTCTTATATTAATGTTGCATTGAATCTCCAGATCATTTTATGTCCAAGTAAATGTTCGCTCTTATCTAATCTTTTTTAAACGTCTTTTACATTGTGAATATGGTTCTCTATAAATTTGTATAGAGGTAGTAAACAAACCCTTTTTATTATTCACACTGATGTTAATAATTAATGTCAGGTCATGTGTACTGTTGCTGTTAAACGTTTGTTACATTAGTAATATTAACACAGCAATAAAGACCTTTATCTTTAATGGTTGAAGACAACATATTGCTTTTCCACCTGTATTGTGCTCCATCTTTGAGCCATACTCCTAAATTATGTGTGTAAATTGAACTGAAAGGTATGTTGTGGAACATGTAAGGATACAATGTTTGAGCCACCGCACTAACGGTTCCTGTTTCCCAGGTGAGAGGTGGTGACATAGAGACTGAAAAGCGATTGAGGAAGGACCTAAAGAGAACCAAGGCTCTGCTGGCTGATGCCCAGATCATGTTGGACCACATAAAGAACAACGCCCCCAGCAAGAGAGAGATCGCCCAGCTCAAAAACCAGGTACCAAAATAAAAATGCTAAACTTACGGGCTGATTGCTACTTAGGTTGTGGTGTTATTGATAGTACAACAAGTTACGGTTATTGTAACTCCTCTTATTATTCTGTGTCTTACTTTGAATTGGGGGCTAATCAACTTTATTTTTGGAACTACAGTTCCCATCATTTTGTGGCTTTATGGAATGTAAATAATAATGTAATTATGTTGCTATGGAGTCAGTTACATGTGGTCTGCTGTCACTGGAACATTTAAGAACATGAAGATGTTTTAGGTTCTAAAGTTATGAGGTGCTTTTTTTGTTTGATCTCTAACTGGATGAATTAATGTGTATCCGCGATAATTATATGCTTAGGATGTGTAAGTCATAAACACATGTGTATCATGTCTATTTGTTCAGATTTCACTGAGTTATAACTCCAAGAATGAGTACACTTTTAGATGCAAAGGAGGTTTGGCAAACTCATCCCTCCCATGGATGGGCCTCACAGTCTGGAATACAGAGTTATTGTATTAAAGTCACTGTTGCAACAATGTGGACCGGGCCCAGAATCAATTTTTAGTATGCTAAAGTGACTGTACATTTACTAATTTAATAACTTTAAAAAATACATGTTCCTCCATTTCTGTGCCTGTTCCAGCTGGAGGAGTCTGAGTTCACGTGTGCGGCTGCAGTTAAAGCTCGTAAGTCCATGGAGGTCGAGATTGAAGATCTGCACGTTCAGATGGAAGACATCTCCAAAACAAAGCAGGCGGTCAGTACAGTTCTCTGGATGCTCCTGTCAGCCTTTCAAAGCAACATCTTTCCTTCTGTGACGCAACCAAAGATGGCAGTTTTGATCAAATCTATAATTAGGTTTACTACAAGTTCAATAGGAGGAAAAAGCTGCAGCTGGGACATCATTTGTAAATGATCATCAGTGGTGATCACGTAGGTTGTGTTTTTGAGCCATTCATATTCTATATATTCTATCACCTGTTGTGGTGGCAGGGCAGCAGTAGATATGTCAAGCCATTGCCTTCAGCCAGAGATAAGGCCCCTATCTTTATCTTCTGCTTATTTCACCATATTTTCTACCTCTAGGATAGGATCTGTTATTTCCCTGCAAAAATATACAGTTCTCTTTATTCTGCCTATACCTCTTTCTTTACATCTCAAGGTTTACTTCTT